>NW_022279615.1:0-300000 GCF_009193385.2 Nasonia vitripennis | reverse complement strand
AGCTGATCGGACGCACCGCCGACTTGTGGCTATTGCCACTTTACAATATACTATTAAACCTCAAAGAGTTTATTTATCAATCCACCCTCGATTTTAACAATTTTGTATTGTCACGTGTGTACACACGTCACGGATTTCTAATTACTATTAGAAGACAAGTAAAAGAGTGCAATGCAGTGACGGCCGTGGCGCAACAACAGAACGTCTGCCTTGCAAGCCAGAGGATTTCGGTTCAAGCCCGGGGTCCGTCACATTTCCGTTGCACTCTTCACTCGTAACAATATTAATATTTTGAAATATTCGATTAATATATTGTATATCAATATTTTATAAATATTTCTTTGTTTCAGAAGGAACTAAAAAATAACTACGATATTTGATAAATAATTCAAAATATTTTAAAATATTTTTAAAATGTTTTGCAAATGTTATAAAATGATATTAAAATATTTTTTTACAATATTTCTTAGAAATATTTTTACCCTAATACAAATAATATTGTAACAATATTTGAGAAATATGCTTGAAATGATTGTAGTAACATTTCATTTGTGATGTAAAATATTTTAGAAATATTTTTGTGCTGTTAGGGTTCGCTTCACTTTTTCGTAGGCGGAAAGCGCATTTTCGACGCAAGTGTTATGAAAATGTATTTCAAATTTTTTTGTTGCGAATGCAACATATATCTGTAATCATTCAAAAAATATTTTTTTCAGGAAATAGAACATTGTTATTACCACGGTACGGTCAAAGATTATCCAGGAGCTAGTGCAGCATTTCACACATGTAACGGTGTTAGTGGTGTAATTCATTTAGGAAATGAAACTTTCGTCATTCATCCTTTTTATGGAGGGGACATGTCGGTCAGTATAACTTTATTTTATAAAATCTTGATCACACACTCACACGCACACACACACACGCACGCGCACGCACACCCGCGACGCACACGCACACCCACACACACGCTTGCGTACGCATCCATATATGTATGTATAGATGTGTGTGTCTACATATTATATACCATCCAACATAACGTAATTTTATAAGTTATTAGTAAATTGCAACTACTTTCTTCCTTCTATGCCACTTTTTAAAACAACCAAGAACCGTTTTAAAAATCACGTTTTCTTCTTATGGAGCCCAAAAAGTCTTTTTCCTCTTCTGTAACGGTCTCAATCAGCGTCAACAAAAAACTATTAGATAAATTATTCAAAACACAAAAAATGTTAATACGTCTAATAGGGCAAATTTCAGAGACTCGCGCCTAAAGAAAAATTTTCTTAAGAGTACTTTAAAAAAGCGGATCAGCGCCGAACCAATCAGCAAGTAGCAGCGACGGCAAACTGGAAGGGGAAGTGGCGATGGCGGCGGCACTGGCTCGGCACAAGAGTGCCTCACAGAATAAGAGGTGTCTCACTCGGCTCACTTAGCTTCTCAGCCCCTTTTACTAAATTGAACTCAAACGGGACGGAGTACTAAGTTTGCATACCTAGTAGAATTCAGTGCGAGCATATTTTGTGCGCGAGTCACCATATGAATAATATGCAATATTACAACTTATTTTGTTTAAAATTATGTAACTTCTTTTGTAACCCTGCCGGAAAAGGTCGATAGAAGTCGATTAGATCACTTATCGACTTGAATAGTGAATCTTAATCCCACTTTTTGCATTAGAACTTGATAAAACGTGATAAAATACGATGAAACTTAATATGAAAAATTACAATAGAAATTGATAGAATTTCAAGATCATGGTCTATCGATTTCAATTGTAATTTTTCGTATTGAGTTTTATCGACTTCTATCGTTTTTTATCGTATTTTATCACGTTTTATCAAGTTCTAATGCAAAAAGTGAAATTAAGATTCACTATTCAAGTTAATTAAAATCTTATCGACTTAAATGGTGAATTCTAATCGACTTTAATCGATTTCTATTCACTTTTTCCAGCAGGGAAGGTCCATCTCAATATCAAATTCAACATGCTCGAATAGCTTTTGACATAAGGAATACTGTCATCCTTCAAATCCCAAAATTAGCTTCGCCGAAGCTGAGTAATGAGCTCGTATAGCTTTAATTCTTATGTAACAATGTGAAACAAGCTATATATATGAAAATAGATTTTTTTTTAATTTTACATTAGTATTGCAATAAAATATGTACAGACTCATTTATACCCAAATTGCTTCTAAGTTGCCTTAAAAAGCAATGAATGTTAGCATAAAAGCACAAAATTGAGAAAACCTTTATTTTTTATATAGCTATAACTTTGCTTGGGGCACAGGTATACTGGACCAGCACATCAATTTTGGCCGACATTTAAAAAATTTTATAAATAACTTTTATATTTCCTTGTCCTTTTTTAGCTTATTTATATAGTCAACTATACACGATGTTTATTTTTTAGTCTTGGTTAAGAGGAGTATCTCGAACAGCATTACGCCTGTTTGGAAGAAAATCTTACAGAACTTTTAAAAGAAAACGCAAGTTCTCTGTTATATAAGTGTTCGGATTCCTCTCCATATTGTACAAAATAATAAGAAGTAAAATTCAAAAGTTCAAACCCTGGTTTCCAATAAAAGAAAAAATTCTAATTTTCTATAACTACTTGGTGACGTTTCGTCCTTGGTGAGGACCTCTTCAAGCCATAATAAATTCTAAAATAAATATCACAAAAGAGTTATATACGTCTCTATAGTCACATTTTTGTGACAGTGACGGATGAAAAATATGTGACTATAGAGACGAACTTGTCTCTTAATTTTAGAATTTATTATGGCTTGAAGAGGTCCTTACCAAGGACAAAACTTTGCCAAGTAGTTATGGAAAATTAGAGTTTTTTCTTTTATTGAAAACCAGGGTATCAGGTAGGTATGTATTAGCCAATTGACTGCAATACGTTATTCTAGGCCAAAATACTTTAAAATAATCTCAAATAAATTTTGTAACATGGCATAGTTGAGGTGAGAGAAAAACTCAATCTGGATTATTACGTGCTCATGAACTCTTAACATTTACCGGTATTTTTATCAATGCCTTATTTTCCTGGGCCACGGGTAAATGCATTCCCGGTTAGCTAGATAGAGTATGCGATCCCAGAGGATATAATTAAACATTTTTTGTTTAATCATCAATTATTAAGGCTTTTAATTAATAATTAAATCATTCAATAACCAATTATTCAGCGTATGATTAAATACATTTTTCCAAATATCAATTCGGCTATCCTGTAAGTGATAAATAATAGTTTTAATTATCAATTATCCGGCACATAATTGAAAACATTTTTGTTTATTTTTAATTAAGTTAGCTAATAATTATGATTAATAGTTATAATTATCAATTATCTAGAGCATTGTTAAAAATATTTTTTTTAATTATCAATTGTGTGAGGCTATATAATTTATGATTGATAGTTTTAATAATCAGTCATTTGGGCTTGTAATAATGATTCACATCATTTAATTATTAACCATCCAAACCTATAATCAATCATTAGATTATTTAATTATTAATTAAAAACCGCTGACAATTCATTGGCATGTAACTTTCTCCAACTAAATTTATAGGTCTAATAAATAAAATATTGTTTTAATATATCTATATATCTGCTTGCTAATGTATGAGGTGGTTTTTAATACATAATTTAGTATAAATTTTAGATGGTTTATTGTCCAAAAATTTGCAGACCCCCTCTGTTTTTTGATTATAGAATATAAACACTGTCGTCAATTTTTTTCACAGAAATTCACGCATGTTTACATATGTTTCTAACCAACCTAACGATCAAAACAACAGGCTATTCATTAGATAGGTCGCTCGCGCAATTTTCGAGAAAACGATTTTTACATTCTAGCTCTTTAGTTAAAAACCGCTCAACGAAATCGTTTAAAATTTCAGCAGCAGATAGCTTTTTTTATAGTGAATCGCCAAATAAAATGTTGAAGCATTTGACCACATTGTTTTAGAGATATAAGGTATTAAAACATTTAAAAAAAAAATTGAAATCTTGATATCTTACGAACCATAGAAGTTTGAAAGCTGTGCAATGAACTTTGAAAAAAAAGAGTTTTTTTTTGCCTTGATAACGGACGCAAAAAGGCCTTGTTGCACTTGAGATTTTGGGAAAAAGTAGATATTTTATGTGTTTTGGCTAAGTTTTCGATTTATTACTGAAAAAATGAGAGGTCAAATCACTTAAAATTATAATCGGATATAGTTTGACATGTGACCCATCGAGATAATTTTTTTCACGAGGTTATGACGTTTAGTTTCAGAGATTTGAATTAAAAAAAAATCACCTTTTTAATTTTATCTGCCGAACAAAGCAGTCGATCCCAAGTACCAAACGAGAAAAAGTAGGTAATTTGATTTTTTTTTAACTGCATTATAGCTAAATTGTTTGTAACAATGAAATGATTGAAAAAAACGCAAAATAGTGTTTTTCAGAAATCTAAAAATGGCCATAAAAAATATAGTTGAGAAAACAAAGAATAACTGATTTTCCCGAATTCAAGATCCAAAAATATATATACAAGTCAAATCTTACTGATATTGACAAAGTAGTTCCAGAAATATTACGGTATACATACACACACACAAACACACACACTCATCCATACGGACATTTTCTAAAAACACTTGATTTGAACTTCTAACACACCAAAAAGTATTTTCTAGAAGTTTTAAAGAAACTCAAAATTTTACTATTACAAAGCTTTCTTTAGGAGGAAGCAAAATAGATAATAATTATTCATTTTTGCAACCCTCCTGGTCGTACCAATTCTACGAATACGTTCACGTGTGTCCTGTTAAGTAATTGAGCAGGTGTTTAGGTCTCATGCAATAGTAAATATACTCATAATTTTAGTAAAGAATCATTTGGTTGAAAGTGTATTCGTCTAGTAAACCTAGCTATCCTATTCTAATGTAAACTCAAAACAAAAAATAAACTCAATTAATGTGATCACGGAAATATTCGGTGAAATCGTGAGAACCATCAGCGTTGCCTGGAAATTACGTTGTTTCATCCTAGCTATGTGCTATCCTGACTAAATCTGCTTGATCGTCTAGATCCTTGCATCAAAGCGCTGCAAAATAAATATACACCCATATCAAGATCTAATCACAATAACGCAATTATATCATAAATTCTTATGACGAAGTACGCCATTACTCGACGGTCGACTAGCACAGTAGTTTTAAATTCACTGAGCGATGAATAAAGACAATAAGAAAAGATTAAATCAGTCAAATCTCTACATTAAATTACGAAAAAGTATTTAAAACAATCTTCGCCTTATCCGTCAAGCACAATAGAAAGTTCGATATTCATTAAACCGAGTCGCATATTTATGAAAACTAGTGCGACGTGAAATTTTACTTCGTGCGAAAAACTTAATTAAATCAACAAAGAATTACTTAATTAGACTATGATATCTTGACATATCGGATATTTTTCTTTAAATCGAATTTTGAGCGCTAGACGGTGCGTTTGAGTAGAGTGGTAGACCACAAGTGATCTCAATATGGCTGCTTGGTCTTTTTCTTCTAGCAAAAGCTGGTCCATAAGGATCGTTTTGTCCTCCCGTATGTCTCACGCTCGTATGACAGAGGTTGCACGTATGACAGAGCGAGACAAGAGAGCCTTACTTACCGGCGGTGCCTCTCTTGCGCTTGCGCTCACGACTTGGTCGTGCACGCAGCAGATGTGTGGTACTCTCTCTCTCTCTCTCACTCTCTCTCTCTCTCTATCTCTCTCTCTCTCTCCCTCTCTCTCTCTCTCTCTCTCTCTCTCTCTCTCTCTCTCTCTCTCTGTAAATATGAGCTGACGTGCCTTCGATCGCTCCGGCTTCTACTTGGATTATTTCTGCCTTTATATGCCTTCGGGCGTTTTTCTTGCATATCCTTGCACGCTCTTTTTTGCAAGCCTCCGTTCGTGCTAATTACTATTGGCCTGGGTTCGGTGTTTGCAGAGTAAACTCTACTTATACTTTTCCAACGACAAGGCAGCAAAGAGCGAGACACCCCGCTGCCATCTTGGCTTCACCTGGCTTCTTCTTGACTTTTTTTGGAGCTTCTAACGTCAATCCTGTCGTGATCACCTGGTGTTATTTCATCCCAGCGTCATCCGAGGATCCAGCCTATACCCAGCTTCAAGATTCTTTGCTGAGAAGTGCCTCCAAATTGACTCTGCGCAAAACTCATGCTGTCTCCGCATCAGCCCACGCGCGTGTAAATTTTGTATTTGTTGCTAGCTAATTATCTAACTGGCATTGGTTATTGCCATTCATCGCATGTTAATCAATTTGCGATTCGACTACCTGAGTGGCTTCTGTTCAGTGATTAGTGCCCGACGTTTTAAAGTGCTTTTGGAGGTTAGGTAGCCCGACCACGTGTTGATCGATTTTTACATTCGACCATTTTTTAGAGTCACCGTGTTACGTACAGTGCTCCTTAGCTCCGCAAATCTCTAAAATAATTCTGTACTCCTGCACAACCACCTATAATAGTTACTTTCGCAAAATTTTCGACGTCTGACAGCACGTACATCTACACTACTGTGTATGCGGGTGTAAAAAGACACTGCAGTACCGAAGTCTGACTGTACGCTGACCGTGTCCACTGATTTTTCTTAATTTTCGTTTTTTGCTAAATTTTCACACACTACTTACTTTTTACCGTTGCGGCGTAATCCTAGAACTATTTCAAAACGGTTTTAATGATTTTGGCGCTACTTTGCTCGTAGTTTTCGAGTGTTTTAGTGTAGGCAGTGTAGAAACAGCGTGTTAAATAAGTTGGAATCTTTAGTCTTAAGTTGTAATTATTAGATATTAGTTTTAGATTTAGCTGCGTTATTATAATAAATGCCAGTATGTAGGAGATGTGGTCGAAACGCGGTAACTAAAGTTGTCGTATGTAATACTTGCTCTTTAACGTTTCACGAAGGCTGTATTGCGAGATTTGCTAGTACTAGAGTGTGCAAACCGTATTGTGCGAAAACGTACGGAGATCTATCTCTTAAAACTAACACAGATGCTGGTAACCAGCAAAACAGTAGTGAGCGCGCATCTCTTTTTGATTTAGCTCGAGATTTAGATTCTGCTTCATTACTCGACCTCAGTGATCTTGATAACGTTAGCAATAGCACCATTATCTCTCAAAACCCCGACGATCAGAGTACGGTTGCGAATTGTGACTCATCTGCGACGCAAGTTCAGATCCCTCGTGACAAAATGGCGTTACCTCCTAACTGGAAAAGCATGTCGACCGACGATAAATTAGTTTTTTGTATGGTAGCAACCGGTACACAAGCTACTAAAGACCTTACAGCTAAGACCGACTCTTTAGTTGAAAAATATCAACGACCTCACTTAAACAGTTGAGCAGCAGAGCAAAGATATCGCGGCTCTAGAAAAGGATAATGAGGATCTGCGTGTTGAAGTCAATGACTTGAAACGTTTGTCGAGAGGGCGAGGTAACCCCGAAATAAAAGTAAGCGGTGTACCGCGGACGTGTCAGCTTTCTCTGCATGATCTCACTCAAGCTATCTTAAACAAGCTCAATCTAGCCGGTGATTTACACGATATCTTTGATCTGCGCGAATTGAAAATCAAACCTGCTGCTGCTTCGGGCGCATCTAGGACTCGTTCCACGGGTTCGAGTGAAACATTCTCATTCGTTATCCAATTTAAGCGAGCCTTTGGAGTGTTGAAGTTCGGCGATGTTTATTTGAATGGTGGCGACTCGCCTATCGAATTTTACGATTGTTTTTAAAATTTTAAAATATACCGATAAGAGAGATATGTATATGTCTCAACCACTCATATTTTTGTAATATCACTTGTAAATTACTATCAATTTTTGTTGTATTTTGCACCACGCCCTTCGGCCCTCGGGCTTGTGCGTTAATAAATAAGTTATATATAATCAATCTCTCTCTCTCTCTCTCTCTCTCTCTCTCTCTCTCTCTCTCTCTCTCTCTCTCTCTCTCTTTCTCTCAATTTTGATTGCTTATCTATATCAAACGAAAATGAAAATATAATAAGTAAAAACTAGAATACAAAAGAGATAATAGTAAAAAAAAAATTGTTCTGGGATTAATGATGTTGTAACGATACAAAATGAAAACTGAATGGGACGATCACTCCGTGCGACAACGGAACCCCAGGCAAGTTCCATGATTTAATATCGTTAACGTTCTTCATAGACCCGAAAAATATGGACTTGGTTTTGCCGGAGTTAAGTCGCAGACCGGAGCTCTCCGCCCAGCCAGAAACCAACCGTGCCGCTTCTGCCAGTCGAGCCACGCCATCCAGGAAATTATCTTTGTTGGTGTGTAGATAGATCTGGAGGTCATCCGCATAAAAAAGATGTTTAATTGTGTTGCCGTCGAGTATATTTTGCAGGTTGTTGACATAGAGGCTAAACAGCAGGGGTCTCAGGACAGAACCCTGTGGAACTCCCAGATTGGTTTCAAGCCACTCTGAAGTTCCGTTTTTATTCGAAATTACCATCTGAGTTCGCCCCTGTAAATATGATTTAATCCACAGGAGAGCTGCCCTAGAGAACCCCAGCTGTCTCAGCTTAGATAGTAATTTGGAAGGTGAGATGGTGTCAAAGACCTTGCTGATGTAAAACAGCAGCATAAGCGTCACCTTCTTTTTGTCAATTGCCATGCGTACGTCGTCGGTCAATTTTAATAACGCTGTTTGTGTACTGTGGTGTTTTCAGAAACCGGCCTGGAAGGGGTCAATTATATGACTTTTATTGAGATACCCCGTGATCTGGATTATAAGCATTATAAGGCATCTAACATCCCATATTATAATCTTACATTGCACTATTTTATTTACTACTATGAAAACATAATTAATGACGTTAAAACTTCTATAATGAATGTGGATAACTATATTTGCAACTCTCTTTTAGCAGAAACATCCACACGTTATATTTGAAGCCAGAACAAAAGCAAGTAAGGGTTGTGCAAATTCTGGAAGCCTAGAATGGGGTTCCAAATCTCGTCGTCAAAAACATGTCATGGGCCTAACAGATATAATAACAAATCGATACAAGAGAGATGTTCGTGAAGTTGCAAAATATATTGAAACGGCAATTTTTATCGACAAAGCTATGGTATGCTACTTATTTATCTATTTACATTATAGTAAAACTACTAGATTTTCTTTTTAAGCATTCACCCGGTAAAAATAGTTTCAAATAAATCTTCCATTAGTTCACCAGAAACCTATTGGATTTGAAGAAAAATGTTTTTTAGCTATTCTGATGCTCTATTTTATAAAAAGTTTTTTTCATAAAAATATTGCGTTTATTTTGTAGAATATTGAATCGTTAATTTTCTGTATTAAAAACCTCAAATATTTAATTGCAAAAATTGTATATAGGTCCGAAGATTAATTGAATAAACTGCGCATTTCGTCGATGCGCAGCAGATTGTACTTAGTTAAATCAACTTTTGCCGTTTAAACTATATATGTATGTATGTATATTTTTTTTCTCTCGGAGAAGAGGTGTTACGAAAAATCTTAGAAAGACCATAGCATGACTTTGTTTATGGGGTCGTCGAAACGCCCCTATCCGCAATGTCAGCCGTGTGTCGGATTCATACCGACTAAACTCGTTCTTTCCGGCCAGATGAAAAACACCCAACCGTACCAAGGAACGCCTTCTTTGCATTTATCGACCCTCGGTAAAGGAGCAACTAGCTCCATCTTCTGTGCCCTTGTTCCCCGCGGTACGACCGTCGAGTAGTGCTTCGCGGGGGAGCGAAAGGCTTTTACGCCCTCTTCTAATTGATGTAGTCGTCATCACGTTTCTTCTTTCTGCATCTTTCGCGCGTCTGCTTCTTTCCGCATCGTCCGGTCGTCTACTTCGTGCAGCATCGTCCGGCCAACCTCTGGACACCCTTAATCCTGACACGGCTCAGTGAACTTCGTCTAGCTACATTTTTATTCCACTGTTTCGCCTTGTCTTTGCCTTCTTTTCTCTTCGTCATTTCTAACCTTCTTGATAGTCCTTACGTAGTTGTTTACTGCGTTCCAACAATCCTCCAACGTCAACATAGTTGTAATCATTGACTCAGGTGTCACTCTGGTCTGGAGATAACACTCGAGTTCTTCTCGCTCCATTTGGTATCGCAATCAATCACAGAGAACATTCTCCGCATCTTCGTTAGCGTCCAAATAAGCTGGGTAGTTGGAACTGTCGTCTAATTTAAATCGGTGCAGATAAGCCCGGAAGCATCCGTGCCCGGTTAAAAACTGTGTGAGGTAGTAGTTGACCTCCCCATGTTCTCTTCCAGTCCAATTCTCTATTTTTGGTATAAGGCGATGTTGTCCATCGCCCTTTGTCACTAACATCCCATCTTGTTTGTCATTCGGCCATTGTCTTCTTTCTTGCTGCATCCCAGATCTCCTTCTGAGTTTTGTCACTTGTTCTTCTTTAAGTTTGGAATAATTCCTTAAATTCCATCGCCAATAGGTCAATCGGCGGCATACCAGCAATAATGCACACCGCATTGTCTGATACTGTACGGTAAGCGGACGCCACTCTTAGTGCACTTCGTCTGTACACAGTGGTTAGCAATCGGGCATACGAATTCACCTGGATCGCATCTGCCCATATTGGGGCCCCATATAGCATAATCGATGTGGTTATACTGGCTAAGAGTAACCTTCGCTTCTGAGTTGGGCCTCCTACATTTGGCATCAATCGTGATAGAGCAGCGCCGACTTCTGCCGCTTTATCGCTGACTATTTCCAGATGTTGTTTGGAAGTTAGTGTTGCATCGATGGTGATGCCCAAGTACTTGATGGTTGGTTGAGAAGCTATCTCATGTCCATCTACCGTTAGTTTAATTTCCTCTATCTTCTTCCTACTAGAGATAAGAATAACTTCCGTTTTGTGGCTGGCTAGTTCCAGACCCGTCTCCGTTAGCCATTCCTGTATTATACGGGTCGCCTCTTCCGCTATTTCTGTCACCTCTTCTTTATGTTTCGCTACTACCACTACTACTATGTCGTCAGCGAAGCCCACGACTGTTACTCCTTCAGGTAATTGTAGTCTTAGTCCCCCACCGTACATGATATTCCACGTCGGTGGGCCAAGTACTGACTCTTGGGGTACGCCTCCTGTAACTTTATAAGTCTTGGTACCGTCCTCCGTGTTATATAATAGGATTCGGTTTTCCAAATAGTCGGACATCATTCTTCTTATATATAAGGGCGCATCCTGTTTCCGGAGTGCTTCGCGTATTACACTCTTCCAGACATGCATTGTACAAGTCTACGAAGATCTCTGGATGAGCATGGATGACATACTTCAATGCAATATTAAGAATGCCATCCGGCCCTGGGGCCTTGTTGTTTCCTACCCTTCTGCAGGCGGCTAACAATTCCTTAATCGTGATCGGCGGAACAGCCTCTTCATTCGTACCTCTTTCGATGACACTTGGCTCTTCCAGTCGCCTAGGGAACAGTGTGGTAACTATCCGATGTAATAGTTCCGGGCATTTTGGAGGGGGTACGTAGCTTCCTTTAATCTTCTTCATTACTATTTTGTTTTCGCGGATTGTCTTCTTGAGCTTCCTCTTAGCGTCCCTCATTTCTTGTCCGCGGGCATCTACTATTTCCTAGCCTCTTCTGGTTTTATAGTATTTCTTTCTTGCCCGTTGTTCTCTTCTTCTGGTCCGGTGACACTCGCTGCGCGCACTTTCAACCTCTTTGTCCCAACAATATACTAGTGGTCGTTTACAATTCGGCACTGTTCGCGGCATGGCCGCGTCACAGGCCCGTGTGATATTACCCATCACCTGTTCCGCTTTGCTGTTCGCCGTCCCCGAGAGTTGCAATTCTTCCAGTGCCAGTAGGAACATCTCCTTATCGTAATCCTTTGTTTTCCAACCGACTCTGTTAGTCCTTGTACTTGCGCTGGGTCTCTGCTCTGATTTTCTTACCTCCATTATTATAGCCTGGTGATCACTATTTGTGTAGTCTTCACTCACGGTCAACTTGTCAATTGAGCCAATAAGGCAACTACTAATAAAGGTCAGGTCTACAATAGATCCTGCGTCTCCTCTTCTAAAGGTGTTAGTGCTACCCTGATTAACTAACACCAAGTCCAGGAGGGCAGATGCTTCTAGCAGTACTCGTCCTCTTTGGTTAGTCCTTTGACTTACCCACTTTACGGCCCATGCGTTAAAATCGCCTGCGATAATTACTGGCTTTTTTCCCGCAATATCCTGCACGAGTCGATATAACTACCAGCTTGAACTGATCGGTGCGTTAGGCGAAGCATAGCAGCTGTATACGTGTATTCCTGCTATCTTTCCACGAATAAATCCTTCTTCGTTTGTCAACATTTGTTCCTGGAATGCCACGGTCCCACATCCTGTGCTATCTCGCACTGATTCAAGTTCAACTGCACTATCTTCATTATCTTCGTTTCTTCAACTTCTTTACTGCCGTTCGGTATACTGGGCATGTGTAACTACCAGCAGCATGGTCACTTTTCTCTGTTGCTCCTCTTTCTTGGCAGATACCGCAGCACGGTTTGTTTTTACAATCTCTTGCATTATGTCCTTCGACTCCACACTTGTAACAGTGGTTACTTAGATTCTGTGTTACTGTGCAGTTTTTGCCGATATGTCCAAATCCTAGACATTTATAGCAGCGAAGTGGACGTGCATTCCGCTTTATATCTCGTATTCTGCATACTACCCAGCCTATCCTGATTTTTTGCTTTGCGATCATCTGCTGAGCCATTTTTGCAGGCATTTGAATGACCGCCGTCTGCGTATCGCCATATGCCTTGCGCACATACTTTACTGCCTTTCCTCCACTGCATTTGAGCCGCTATCTTGAATCTCCCTCCGTATCGCTTCCACGATGTCCTCCTTAGTGGTTAGAACATCAAGACCCTTTACTTCAAAGACCTCTACATCTTGTAGGGTTCTTACGATGACACCCTCTTCTAGCACTTCTTGCACCGCATGTCGAAGTTCCGTTGCTTTCCCTTCCGATGTGCGTTGGAGTTCCAAAAGTAGGTCACGAACCGCCATTTTGCGTATCTTATTTACGCTATTCCCTAGCATCTTCAGTTTTGGGTCTGCTTTCATCTTTCGCGAGATATCAGGGTAGGACTTCCCGTCGGTAGCTTTTATGATTAGAGCCTCCGGTCGGGTTGATCTTGCCTTGGCGGCTTAGATGTTCTAGTGCCTTTCTGATCTACAACACCATTGTTAATCTTATCGACTTCTCTTTCCTTTTTCTTCTTTTTCTTTCATGTTTTTACCCTCTGCCAGGGTGGTAATGTCCCTGTTGTGGGCGGTGGGCACTGAGTAGCGCTGGAAGTCGTCGCTAGTGGCGCACTTTGCCCATGCTTTGGAGTCTTGTCCTCTTCTTTTCTTTTATTATTGGTCTTGTTCTGCGTAGGAGACCGTTCCTTCCTCTTCCTTAGCTTTTCTACCTCCCGTTTTTCTTCTGAGGTCTGCTAGGTCCGTGAGCTATTTAACATCATCACTCCAAAGCTAGACTTGGTCTTGACGCTTCTCTTACGCTGATGATTCGTTTCCAGAAAGACATGACCTTCCTCATGTCATCCTTAACACTTTTGTGAATGTTCCTGGCTGGGCCTACTACAGCATCCATCTTGTCCAGATGGTTCTGAATCTTGTCCATTGACACTTCTTCCGTACGATCTGCTGTCTGAATTTTAGACCATACCTCGTGCATTCCCTGTTTATGACTCTATCACATCCTGATGCGTCACTTGAGGCTAATCTTCCTTTGAGGGCCGAGTGACTCACCTCTATAACCTCCTGTCTAGTTTAAGTTAATTGGCTCCCCCCAATATCCATGGAGCCTGCGTCGGCCTCCGGAGCTTTCACCCGATCGGAACCATCGTCGGGAGTGGGCTGTAAAGCTTGACCCGCTTGGGGCAGTGTTGTAATTAATTCACTGTCCATGATTGATTTATATTCGGGGTTTGTTCCCCTATCCTGTATCCTAGGAAGCAGCCCTTTAACAAGGTGTTGCTCATTCGAGACAGATAAGCCTTGTTTATTTTAACGAGATTGCTACTCCTCCCCCTCCTCTTGTGTGGTGGGGCCCCGGGCTTGGGGCCGGTGTAGCGGAGTTATGTATGTTTTTTTTCTTTATGTGGCGTAGGCAGAGCAAGCTCTGCACAAGTGGCCCTCCGACACCGGATCCCCACAGGTACTATCGACAAACAATACTTCCGTGTGGCCTGTTAATTAGCCGAGTTGGCTTCTTCTTTAGGGTTTGACATTTCCATACATCCCCCATCCACCGAAGTGATTAGGGGTTCAGGGTCAATCTCGTCTTCTTCATTCTGCATCATCCAGTCGTCTGCTTCTTGCAACATCGTCCGGTCGTATACTTCTTGCAGCATCATCCGGTCATCCTCTGGACAGACTCAACCCCGACACCTACGTTCCTCTGCATCGGGTCAGGGAGTCTGGGCTCCAACTCAGTTACCTACGTTCCTCTGCATCAGTCCGAGGAGCGTTTTGTTTTAGCGACTTAATGGCCTTCGTCTAGCGACTTTTTACTCGGATATTTCGTCTTGTCTTTTCCTTCTTCCTTCTTCATCTTTCCTGACCTTCTTAAGAATGTCCGCGGCATAACTGTTTACCGTCTTGAATGGATCCTTCCTATGAAGCCAGTAATGCTTCCATTATAGACTCAGGGGTAACTCTGGTTTGGAGGTGGCCAAAACCTAGACATTTGAAGCATCTGAGCGGCCGCGTGTTCCGCTTCATATCCCTTATTCGGCAGACCACCCAGCCTATCCTGATTTTCTGCTTTGCTAGCATCCGCTAGGCCATTCCCGCCGACATTTGGATGACCGCTGTCTGCGTGTCACCGTAAGCCTTCCGCAATGACTTCACTACCATCTCCTCCGTCGTGGACGTGTCGTCATTTTGGAACTCCTTGTGTAGTGCCTCCAAGACTTCTTCCCCGCTGGTTAATACGTCGAGGTCCTTTATTTCAAAGACCCCTACGTAGAGTCCTTATCTTGGTACCATCCTCCAGCACCCTTTCGACAACTTTTCGAAGCTTTGCTGTCTTCCCTTTTGCCTAGTGTTGGAGTTCCAAGAGCAGGTCTCCGGTCGTCGTCCTGCATACTCTGCTTACGCTATCGCCGAGCATGGTTAGTGCAGGGTCCGCCTTCATCTTTCTCAAGATGTCGGCGTAAGATTTCCCTTCCGCAGTCTTTATAATAAGGGCATCTGGCCGGGTTGGTCTTGCCCGTGGCGGTCTCTTATTTCTGGTTCCTTTTTGGTTTAAGGTACCAGTGCCATCTTTGTCGTCCTCTTCATTCTTCTTTTTCTTCGTCTTCCTCGTTTCCACCACCTGCCAAGGTGGCTTTGTGCCTGGTGTGGGCAATGGGGACTGCGACGTTGCAGCCTCTTTTGCCTTCTTCCTGGTCGCCGTGTCCTCTTGCGGTGATGTTCTCCTACGCTTGTTCGGCGTTTGCTCCATCTGTTTCTGGACGAAGGCGGGAGAGGTTTGGCTCTCTCGATCCATGCTACTTTTAGCCTTCGACTGTTCTAGCTGTTCGACTGTACATGTTCTGGTCTGGATCGAAGTCCTTTAGCGCTCTTCTAGTAGCCTTTGCCATAGTTTTCATCTGTGTATGGATGTTTTTCTTATCCAAGATAAAATCCACCAGAGCTTCAACTTTCTCTTTGAGGAGACTGAACAACATAGGCTCAATTTCTTGCTCCTTTTCTTTTCCTTCTCTTATAATGCTCTCCTGATTTAGCCAATTTATACCTCCATTTTCATCTTCCGTCGCATGGGCAATGGGGACAGAAGGTCTATCAGGTTTGCGTTTGATGCGCTACCCAGACTGTTACTGTCTAGTTTACTTCCTTGCTCCTGGTTTAGCCAATCTCTTCCCAAGCTGTTGTTGCTACTTGGTTTCTAGGTAGGGAACCCAGCTTCAATGACACTTTTCAAGGTATCCGAAGTCCTCGAGTTATTCTTTGTTGGTGTGCGTTGCATATTTCCTTTTCCCTTCTCTCTTCTCTCACCTACCTTCCACTCGGCTTTCACTCCGAAACGTAGCCTCGCATACATATATTCTGGCCTCGTGCCACAGCGCAAGTAGTTGTCAAACGCATCCGCGGAGGGATAGCGAGGCCCCCCTCTGTCCACGGCGGGACTCTGTCCAGTCGCAACCCGGCTCCACCGTAGCCATCAGGATTTTCGCCGGTTGATAGGGCAGCCAGAGCGTGTCAGCGTAACAGCCCCGGGACCCTGTACTACCCGGCAGCCTGGGAGTGTCAGATCTCAGTTTATCTCACTTTCTCCTACTTCAAACGTCGAAGTTAAGTCGCACTGCGGCAACCGGCGAGTGTCTGCTCAGCGATGTCTTTAAGATCCAACCCCGTTTCTTGCAGTGAGTCTTAACGGGTCTTCGTTAGGCTTTTGGTCCGCGGGAGATATTTTATTTTTTTCCTACCCTCTGCAGGCAGCACTACGTATGTAGCACTATGTGCCCACAGCGAGCATCCTCTATCCGCCACCTGAGGACGCGCCACATGGGGGCAGAGCCTCCCCCTCGTGGAGCGGAGTTATGTATGTATGTATGTATGTATGTATGTTTTTTGTTTTTGCTTTGGAGTGAGAGGTGTAAGTTAAAAATCTTAAAAAGACCATAGCATGACATTGTTGATGGGGTCGTCGCAACAGCCCACTCTCCAATCACTGCCGTGTGTCGGATTCACACCGACTAAAAACCCTTCGTCTTACGGTCAGATTAATTCACCTAGCCAAAAGTCGAATCCTCTCCGTTACTTTTACCGACCTCAGTAAAAGTGCACGGAGCCAGCTACATGCTTGCAGCGCTCCTCCTTCCTGGCATCCTCTTTGCAGAGGAAACAGTTCGGATCTTTTTGGCATTCAGCCATGCGATGATCGACTCCTCCACACTTAAAGCAGAGGTTCGACCGATCTACTCCATTGCACTCATCCTTCCAGTGTCCGAAGTCTAAGCACTTGTGGCACCACACTACCTTTACACGCTTTCTGATCCTGCAACTTACAAGGCCCACGCGAATGTGTCCTTTTTGTAGTAGTTCCTTGGCCTCTCTCTCGCTGATTTTCAGTATAGCCATTCTGAGGCCTCTCATGTTGGGCTTTAATAGGGTCACCCTTCTACCATTGTCCGGTTTTCCAAGGGCTCCTTCTATTGTTGCTCTCACCTCTTCTTCTGTAGCTTGATGAGAAGATTGAGATAGAGAAGAAAGGTATGACCCTCTTAAAGGCGCAGAGCTTCGTCTGGGAGGAAATTCTTTGCTCTCACGAACGAGCAGCCATGTCAGCCGATGGCCTCGGTGAGGTCAAGAAGGAAGAATGGAGGGCCACCCTGGAAATAAGGGACATACAGGGTGGGCCATTTTAATCAAACCAGTCTAATAACTCCTAAATTAAGCCATGAACAGAAAAATTGTTCAGATGAAAGTTGTCCAGGATCAAGGGGGACATCTTTTTGTACAATTAGTTTTGACCTTGAACTCAAATTTCAAGGTCATTTGAAGGTCAAATTTTTTTTTTTTAATAGGAACCCCTATTTTTGATAGCAGATTCGGAAAGAACAGGAAATTTACGTCCGAAACGGTATTTCAAAATTTTTTTCATGACCTTCACAAGGTCATTTCAAGGTCAAATGTTAAGAAATACTGTAATTGCTATTTAATCGTATTTTCTGATAGAATAATCGTAGTTAATGTACTTTTATGATGAATATTCAAACCCAATGTGACAATGACCATGAAAATATTTACCTTGAAAACAAAATAATTCCCTAATTTCAGCGCTACCCAGGAACAACGACGTGGACGTATTAGGATTATGTTTCCTTTGGGGTGCTTTTTTAACGTGAGTCCCCTTGCCTCTCACTGGGGTGTTTGTTTACTGTGAGTCCCCTTGCCTCTCACTAGGATGCTTGTTTAACATTCGTTAACAAATTTTTAGTGGTCAAAAGTAAATTTTGAAGTAAACATGATAATTTTAAATATCTGAGTTCTTAATGGGAGTGGGAAATGGAACGTTAAAAATCAATGTTGTCAATTCATTCACGGTCGAAGCAGAGTAAATTAAAAGTTTAACGTTTCAAAAGCGTAAAAAATGGTTAAACAATAAAGGTAGGATGTTAAAAAATACATTATTTAAGATAAAATATTAAACAGCATTTTGCTTTTGTAATATTAAAAAAAAATTTTAATAATTGTATTTGCCAAAGTGCATCATTTCCAGTTTAGATGTTTTTTTTTTAAGTTGAATTTCTTTAATCTAATATGAATTGTAACGATTGCTCTCACGCTGTCTTCAATTTAAATCACAATGTCTTAACGTAAGAAAATAAGAAGTTACAAATTTGATTTAAAAATTATACAGTTTGAAAATTCCTCCTTTTTTTTGTTGTCACTTTCTTATTTTGGTTTAGTTTCAATTTCAATAAAGAGTGAATGTAAATAAAATAGTTTTTCTTATTATAAACAAAATTTTCAACATGGGCGATTATCAATCCAATGAAATTGTTGATATGATAATGATCTTAGGCGAAACTCAAAACAATGCCAGAGCCGCGGTGCGACTCTACGCTGAACGCTTTCCTCTAAGAAGGCGTCCTACTCACGACACATTACTCAGATTACTTTGAAGAGCTCTTGATAGACATCTTCGTCGTCAACGCAGACACCATGAATACAACGAAAATGATCCTACTGTTATAGCCGCCTTAGCAACTGTTTATCTCAATCCACAAATTAGTAGTCGACAAATTGAAAGAGAAATCGGTATACTACGAAGAACAGCATTGAGAATTCTCAATAATCTCCACTATCACGATTACCACATAAGATTAGTTCATGAGCTGAGACCACGCCATTTTCTAATGCGTATTAACTTTTGCCAGTGGGCTTTAGGAGTTTTACAAAATGATCCAGATTTTTTCAGATTTGTTATGTTTTCTGACGAGGCTATATTTCGCAGTGATGGTCAATTAAATAGGCACCATAGTCACTACTGGTCACCTGTAAATCCCCACTGGTACAGGGCTATTGACTATCAAAATCGATGGAGTTTAATGGTGTGGTGTGGGATCATTAATGGTTACCTGATTGGGCCATATTTTTTCGGTCAAAATGTTAACCAGAATAGCTATTTGGCATTGTTCAGAGATCGACTGCCAGAGCTTTTAGAGGATGTTGACTTTCGGACTTTTCGGTAAAATTTCCTGTTCTTTCCGAATCTGCTATCAAAAATAGGGGTTCCTATTTAAAAAAAAAAAAAATTTGACCTTCAAATGACCTTGAAATTTGAGTTCAAGGTCAAAACTAATTGCACAAAAAGATGCCCCCCTTGATCCTGGACAACTTTCATAGGAACAATTTTTCTGTTCATGGCTTAATTTAGGAGTTATTAGACTGGTTTGATTAAAATGGCCCACCCTGTATGTCCCTTATTTCCAGGGTGGCCCTCCATTCTTCCTTCTTGACCTCACCGAGGCCATCGGCTGACATGGCTGCTCGTTTGTGAGAGCAAAGAATTTCCTCCCAGACGAAGCTCTGCGCCTTTAAGAGGGTCATACCTTTCTTCTCTATCTTGCCTAGTTCTATGAACGCGTTCGCAAGGCCCATCTTAATCGGACCGTGCACGTTAATCTTGCCTTTAGCCTACTCGTTCACTTCAGTGATTATCCTCTTCAGACCACTGAAGGTATCATCTTGCTGAACCGGTTTGGGTGTTGGGCTCCCCGATGTTGGTGGTTTTTCTTTATCGCCCTGTTCGACTAACGTTTCCATGCTGTAAATAAAATTCATCCCAGTTTGTGTCCGACCCCCTGGTTCCCTCCGTCTATGGAGGCAGCTGACATGGCCCAGGCACATGCCTGAAAGCAGTACCAGACTGGGTACATCATACCAAAATATAGCACGTGTTATCGCGCTAGCCCACCTCCGCTCTCTCGAGCCTACCACCCTGAACAAAGGTGCTCGGCTGGGAGTAACCTTCGACCCTGCGTTGGCTCACCTACATTTAGCATTAGTCGCGATAGTGCAGCACCGACTTTTGCTGCCTTATTGCTCGCCCTCTAAAGATGCTGCTTAAACGTTAGTCTAGCGTCTATGGTGATTCCCAGGTACTTAATGGTCGGCTGAGAGTCTATTTCGTGTCCGTCCACTGACAGCATTATTGCCTCTATTTTCTTTCTACTGGATATGAGAATAGCCTTTGTTATATGGCTAGCAAGTTATATGGCTAGCCATAAAACAAAAGAATACAGTTGGGGATATACAGTTTGGGCAAAAATTAAACTTTTTATCTTCGACTTTACAGAGAACCGCCTATATATATATATACAGGGTGACCCAATTTAAACGGGCACCGCTCATAACTCGTCAGGGACAGCCACAATCGAAAAAATGGTAGAGACCAAAGTTGTAGGATATCGAAGGGGCAACCCGATGGTGACCTTGGATTTGACCTTGAACGCGTTTTTCAAGGTCATTTGAAGGTCAACTTTGGATTTTTAAATAGGAACCCCATTCTTTTATTGCGGGAATGGAAAGAGCGGTAAATTTTACGTTCAGAATGGTATGTTCGGTTGCGGCATTGAAGGTCATCTCAATGTCCTGCAGCCAGAATGAAACCCCGCCTACGTAATTCCTCTAGCAACGCCAAATTAAAAAAAAGTGGTAGAGACCAAAGTTGTTGTATAGGGGGGGGGGGGGGGAGAATTGTGACCTCGAATTTGAGCCAGTCCTACAAGGTCATTTCAAGGTCAAATCCAAGGTCACCATCGGGTTGTCCCCTCGATATCCTACAACTTTGGTCTCTACCAATTTTTTTAATTTGGCGTTGCTAGAGGAATTACGTAGGCGGGGTTTCATTCTGGCTGCATGACCTTGCGATGACCTTCAGTGCCGCAACCGAACATACCATTCTGAACGTAAAATTTACCGCTCTTTCCATTCCCGCAATAAAAGAATGGGGTTCCTATTTAAAAATCCAAAGTTGACCTTCAAATGACCTTGAAAAACGCGTTCAAGGTCAAATCCAAGGTCACCATCGGGTTGCCCCTTCGATATCCTACAACTTTGGTCTCTACCATTTTTTCGATTGTGGCTGTCCCTGACGAGTTATGAGCGGTGCCCGTTTAAATTGGGTCACCCTGTATATATATATATATATATATATATATATATACATGCATTCCTCGATCGCGACCGCCACCACCGCAAGGGTCGCCAGCAATAAAACTAGAAAACCTTATTTTTATAGTAAGATTTACGGATATTTAGTGGAAACATTCATACACATTTACATGCGTTTTAGCGTATCTGACGATTTGTGGAAAAATCATTCGTAAAACGCCTCCTTATGAATCTACACATGTGTAATGTACGCTTCGGTCGTGTCTTATTCTACTATGGTGAATAGCAGACCCGTGACTGTTCTAACGATCATAATAAGAAAATATTGTTGATCCTCGATGACTTGATGCGCGAATCTTTGAGTAAGGTAGTACTCGGTTTGCAAAAAATATTTTTCAAATAAGCACGCGGCACTCTTGAACGCTATTTGCCACACGAAAGCTCAGCAACGCGACGCCCTCTTATGGACCACCGATAAAAATCTCATAAAGTGTATCTGCGAGTGTTGTATTATTTAAGGAAAACCAAAAAAAGCATAATCAAGTCTTGAGAAAACTCATTGACGTAATGTGTCACCAGGAGCAGGCAATAAACAAGCTTAGGAGCGTAGAAAATGTGCTAGAATTTGCAGCGGTGTTTTTTTAACCACTGTTTCTCGAACCGTTTATCAGCACGATTTTTCCAAATAATTTACTCTAGCGACATGGAACACGCGCAAAAAAATGATTATTGTGCTGCAAGGATGGCGGAGCGTTTAAAGTGGTCGCTTTCGTCACCATCGTCCGTGAGTAGCATTCTATCACCCTGGGATAATTTATCACGACGAGAAGCAGAATGTACAAGATTCTTAATTCAAAAAAATTTACTAGTAAAGAAAAAAAGTTATGAAACTACTTGCAAGTACTGCATGGATTTATGTTCTTCAAGGAGAGCAAAGTACTTAAACATCCCCGCGATGAGAATCTCGCGAAACCACTGTCAGAGAAAACTAGTAGAAGAAGGCACGTTTTTTTCCTGAAATACTGACAGGCTAACGAGCCTGATCGTTTTAAATGGAACAATACTTAACCAAATATCGCAGATTTACTAAGCAATATATTGGTAAATCCAAAAAGAATGACCAGTATAATCCACCTGCCTGACAATTTCGATTTGTAAAGTTCGCAGTATTGCAGTAAAGCGGCAATATTTTAACCCGTAAATTACACGCTAAAAAAGCGTATGTGGAGGTATCTTACCCATGGCAACACCGAACGTTACATTGACTTGATGCAGAAAGTTATCGATGCATACAACAAATTGATTCACACATCTACGAGTATGAGATCTGCTAACGCGTATAAAGCCCGCGACAAGGTGGATCGACAGCGCCACAGTAAGCAAAACAAGCACCCGATACAGCCTAAAAACAGGTTTAACCACTACGTGCGTATCAGTCGGTCCAAGGGCACCTTTCCAAAGGATTTGAAAAAAAAACTATAGCAAAGAAATTAAAATCAAAAGCGTAAACTGAGAAATTCTTGGGGTAGCTGCTGCCCCGGCTCGAGTGAATGGTGCACTAAAGGCACTAGCTCGTCGCTCCAAAAATTTAGGGTAGTTGCTGCCCGAAAATGGTGCAGCAGTGCTCCCGTTTACTGCTCTTTTCTCCCGTGTGGCGCTACTATCACATCGAAACCGCCGAATATCGGTGAAACAATAGCTTGCGGAATAATAGCGCTCCTAAAATTGGGAGAGCTACCGAGAGAAGCTCATAGTACAGTTGCTGTTTATGCTATGTGCAGCCACTACCCGAAGAATTTCTCAGTGTACACATATGAATTAGAAGATCTTAATAGGGAAATCATCGACGGTTTTTTTTACTAGAAGGAATTGGTGCGCGTAGTCGTTGCCCATATGATGGTTGACCAAGAATTCAAGATTGAGGGCGTAATTAAAATCTCTAAAAAAATTAACTTTTAAAAAAGTAAAAGGTTAGGCAAGTTTGAGGACGATTGATTAATTACAACAATTTTTCTATTTGTCAAAATTAATTGTGACTTGTAACAACTAAATTACAGATGAAAAAGAACTGAGGTCAATCAGACATAGTCAAGTTTTTATCATATGTAATCATAATGAAGATGAAGCAAAAAATTCTTTTGTGCATCAAAGGGCTTATTCAACTTAAAGTTTGAGTTATTTCGTGATCAATTGGGAACACCTTTCAAGATACTTACTACGTAACTTGCCATGCTTGAAGTGAGGGTAAAAATTTTGAAAAATAAAGATTTGAAAGAAAAAAATTACGAATTGGTGTATAACGGAGGTACAATTTTAAGTTCCAAAATATTAGAAAGGTATAATTTTAAAAACCTGAATTTGGGAATTCATAAAAATATCCCTTGCGCAATATTTTGACCACAAAATCACCTTTCGCAATATTTTAATTCAACATTTTCTTTTTATAAATTTTCATTTCAAAATCTTAGTTTAAAAATTTTGAATTTCTAATCTTCACTATTTCAAATTTTTATTTTTCAAAATTTTTACCCTCACCCATTTCGATACAATGATATATTATCAATGTAGATAACAAGACATTGATTTGTAAGTATAGCTTGGAAAAAGTATATAATATGATGTAACATTTTTTTTTTCTTTATTTCTAAAGAAATTATAAAAATTATATAAACCTGATGAAAATTTAATTTATTTAGAAATAAAAAATATGTAGAAACAATTTTTTAAAAATTTATATCAACTTTTGCATACTTTAAAACTCTTAATAAGTACCAATATAATGTATGTGCAAAGTTAAAATATTAATGAATTAAATATTACGTTCTAATAGATACAAAAAATTTTAGTTGTTCACTAATAAACAAAATAAAACGGGCATGGCAAGTTACGTAGTAAGTATCTTGAAAGTTGTTCCTAATTGATCATAAAATAACTTAAACTTTAAGTTGAATGAGCCCTTTGATGTACAAAAGAATTTTTAGCTTCATCTTCATTATGATTACTTATAATAAAAACTTGACTATGTTTGACTGATCTCGGTTCTTTTTTATCTGTAATTTAGTTGCTACAAGTCACAATTAATTTTGACAAATAGAAAAATTAATTGTCAATCAATCAATCAATCGTCCTCAAACTCGCCTAACCGTTACTTTTTTTAAAGTTAATTTTTTTAGAGATTTCAGATCTTTTTTTGTGTATTTTTTTAGTGAATTTTTCTGAGTGTTTCTTATTGCGAACCATCTATACTTCATTATCGGCAATCCTGTACACCTTGACGCTGTCCTAAAATGATTTTTTTTCCTTCACACCAAAAACCACGGTGCAAACTACCTAGACCTCGTCATCGGCCACCCCGTACACCTAGACACCACCCTCGAATAATTTCTATACCTAGGCACCAAAAACTACGGAGCGTACCACCTAGACCTCGTCATCGGTCACCCTGTACACCACTTGATATAAAGCAAAGATTTATAATACTACAGCTGACTTCAGGACACACGGTCGTCTGTGTGAGTATGTAGAAAACTGTGGGAAAACAATACCCAACTATATTATACACATAGCTTGTGCGGCCAACTTCACGTTCCTACCACTTTTGGGCTGACAAAGAAAATTTGATATGAGCATATGAGCATTCTTTAATTACACAGTCGTTTATTATGACATTAAACGGCATTTTTGCTAATATATTTATTGGAAATCATACCCTGCTGAAAATATTGATGTTATTAGAAAAATAAAAAATTTCAGCTTCACAAAACATTTTTACATGATTTAAGTATGTTCTTTGATTTCATAAATATTTAGTTCTAAATACTTACTACTAAATACTCTTAAATACTTTAAATTTGTTAAAATGAGTGGCCATATAGGTGCTACCATGCGGATGATAGTGCGGAAAATAGTGGCTAATGAATCATGAATATTATTTTTTTATATTCATTATTTTTGTAAAAGTAATGAAAATGATTAATTTTTTAGGCATAAGCCCCCATTTTCCGTACTACCATCCGCATGATAGCACCCATATGACCACTCATTTTAACAAATTTTAAGTATTTAGGAGTATAATTATTTTTCATCATACGTGAACGAAAAAGGCCACTTTTGATGCATGTAAAATGAATGGAAAATGGAGTTTTTCTTAGAAGCGGGAGAAAACTACTCCCTTGGCAGGAATAGTTTTTTCCACACTCTGTAGCTTATCCGATGGATGTGTGTGTCTATATAAGTATTAGACGTTACATAATACCAACGCATATAGTTGTGGCTTATGATATTTGTTATAATTTTATTTAAAGGTCTACCACTTATACACCTATGAATAATATTATAACAAATGTAATAAGCCATAATTACAAACATTTACCAAAAAATAGCCCTTATTGCGCCCCAGGTAATTCATCACCTGGCTGAGAAAACATTTTTTTTTTCGGCATTACTGATTAGCTTAGCCCGAGATCTTGAATTTAAAAAAAAATTGTCGAAAATGACCGTCCCACCGTCTTTCTCTCTCTTGCTCTCTCTTAAGCACGCACTCACAGTTTCTCACCGTCGAGGCTCGCTATACAAAGGGCAGGCCTCAGCCTGAGTAAGCAGGACTTACAGATCGTGCGCAAGACGCTGGCCTCCGACTGCTTCCGGCTAAATCTTGGTGCAGCTCGTCCCGTCTTCTTACTCGCCTCGTCTGCTTCCTCGCCTCGTCTTCTTCTTCTGCCCCTCCCAGTCCAGGACGGTCCTCGTCGCCTTTGCCTGGACTGGATGCGGAATGGTCGTCTTCTTCCTTTCGCCTCTTCACTTTCCCTCACACACCCACACACCGTCACTCCCTCTCTATCACCCGTCTCGCACACGCAAACGCGCTCTCCCCGAACACTCACGATTTCACACTTGAATTTGCAATGAACAAAGAAAAGCTTGTGAGACTGTTACACCGATATGTGCATCTCGGACAACGGTCAGACAAGAAGTGTCGCGCCGCGCCGGCCGTCGCGGCGATGCGTACTCTCTCCGCTCCGGCCCGGCCAATCAACGCTCGCGAATCGGCCTGAGCCCCACGACCGCACTCTACTCGCGCCTCGACTAGCCTGAAATCAGGCTAGTGGCCATTGATGCGGCTTCTTCTTCCAACTGCTCGAGTCCTCGCTAACGCTCGACTCGCGCCAAGCAACCCGCTCCCTTGCGATACCCAACGCGCGTACCCCCGCTCACACACGCTACAGATTTTCGCGAATTCTCCATACACAGACGGAGTTACAAGGATTCCGCGAACACTCTCACATTCGGTTTTCTTCCTCTTCTCCTCGAACTCGCTGCTTCCCTGAATCCTTGTCGTCGCTCCTTGTCCTCCGGCTTCCTAGACTCCACACACAACACTCGCACCGAGAAACAGAGGAAAACACATGAGTTAGAATAAATCGCGCATACAACACAGAGCACGCCGAAGGAAATGGCGCACCACGAGTCGCCTCGTCGCAGAACAGTAATAAAAAGCATTTTTTGTTTTGTAAATGAAAAATCCGAACACCAATACAGAAGTAAATGAAGGCTCGGGCGCTGCGGCTCCGTCTGCTTCTCAAACTTGCTTGTGATCAAGGACCTTGGAAATATAAAACAACTGTTTGTTAAGTGATTGGGGTATCCCAAAAAATTTAATTCTAAGGCATTTAAAATTTAAATAACATAGACAAATTTCATCTAGTGCTACCGAGTAACAGCAGTTTGGTATATTTTCCCGACGACGCAACCACTTGCTTTACCACACGTCTATGCCGCGAAATAAGACTGACTGGAGACCGATACGTGGGTCTAGCCAAAATTCGCGCACCACGCACCGTTATGCACGTTCAAGAATTCAAGACATACTGCACTTCAAACTAGGCAGTGAGACCAGCAAAGACGCTGGTTAGTACTACAATTTTTCTCATGGAATATACAAGACCGTGGACCAACTGGCCGACGAAGTGAACAAAGCGCGAAACACAAGCACTAATGTAAGTACTTTTTTAAAGTTAGAACCGTTATTGATGACGTCGTGGATTACGTTTAGGCCCGCGAAAACAGTTTCTTTATCAACTGCTTTGGTGTCGCGTACAAGATAAGGTAACAAGCTAAATCTTAATAATAAATATGAATTATCTTTAACATTTCGTTCAAATTCAAAATGCTTCGGATATAAAAATTAACGGAATGCGTCCATTTTTCTTAAATAGCTCTCAGTAATTGATATTGCATTCAAAAAAACATTATTTTTATCGCGCGTATTCAATATTTTTTTAAGTCTCTTTTTTTCTTTTTGTTTTTAATTAATTTCAGCTTTTTCTACTGCACTGTTTTTGTCATGAGCTAATTTTTTTTTAGGTTTACTGTTTTATTATTTTTGGTCTTATCTGCTTTTGATCGTTTTTCACGTCATTTTTTTGTTTATTGCAGATTTTTTTTTCTCCACTCATTTGTTTATATCGCAATTTTCTGTAGAAAGCTACTTTTTTATGCATTATATAATGACATTGTATATTTGATACATATACAATGTCATTATTATCCACAGCCATCAGTACGATTCATTGCCATGAATAAAATCATCAGTTGTTTTATCAGCTAAACTTATTATTTTATTATCTACAGTTATTGACTAAGTCTTTCTGTATATGATACCTTCAGTTCTTTAATATTAATTTGATTAAAATTTCATTTAAATTTGTAACAATGTAAAGGAGTATGTAGTAAACAAAGGGGACCCAAAATAGTTTAACAGAATTGTAGAAGGATGTACATTATTAGAAGGCAAAGTTGAAAAACACATTAGAAACATCGAATTTATATTATGTAGGTTTTTGAAATTCTACTTATTATTGGATTTTAATGCATTTTGTCTACATACATGATTATACGAATATTGTTATAAGAGTATACAGTTTAATGTAAATAAAATTCTGTATTTACGAAAAAGGAACACAGACTCAGACTTTTTATTGTAATCGTACAGGCTCAACTCATAAGCGGTCACGATCAGACTGAACATAAACAACAATGTTCGCGACATCGTTGATTTCATTACTGGAATGGAAATGGCAAAAAAGATATAATTCCAGTGATAAATGGCGATAGACAGATCGCCTTATACCAAGAATATAGAGCTGGATTTAAAGAGAACATAGGGAACTCAATAACTACCTTACACAGTTTTTTGTGGGGCACAAATGCTTTCGGGCGCATTTAGATATATTTAAATAGAGGACCGTCTTAACTGCCTAGTCTGTTCGGACGCTGACGAAGATACGGAGCATGTCTTCTGTGACTGTTCACGATACCAAATGAATCGAAAAGAACTCGAGTTTTATCTTCAGACCAGAATGACAACTGAGTCAATGATAATAGCTATGTTGACGTTGGAGGAAGGTTGGTGCGCAGTAAATAACTATGAAAGGACCATTCTCAAGAAGGTTAAAAATAACGAAGAGAAAAGAAGGCAAAGACAAAGCCAAACAGCTGAGTAAAACTCTTGCTAGATGAAGGCCACTAAGTCGTAAATACGAACTGCCTACTGAACAGTATCAGAAGATGCAGTGTGCGTTATTTCAAGTATGCCGCCTATTGATCTTCTAGCAACAGAACGAAAGAATATATGTATACGAAGAAAACCAGCGTAGTGACAATACTTAAAAGGAAGTTCGGAAATCCGCAAAGGAACGAACCCTAGCTGAGTGGCAAAGACGATGGGACTCCAGTGGAAAGGGGCGATAAACGCATCGCTGCGTTGTTGGCTGGACCAATAGACGACACATGGAAGTAAATTACTACCTTACGCAGCTTTTGAACGGACATGGGTGCTTTTGAGCCTACCTAAACCGCTTTAATATAGAGGATAATCCAAATTGCCCAGTATGTTAGGAAGCAAACAAAGATGCGGATCATGTCTTCTGCAATCGCGATACGAAATGGAACGAGAAGAACTTGAGCGTTACCTTCAGACTAGGATGACCCCTGAGTCAATGATGACAGCTATGCTAGCGTCGAAAGATGGCTGGTGCGTAGTAAACAACTACGTAAGGACCATTATCAAGAAGGTTAGAAATGGCGAAGAGAATAGAAGGGAAAGGCAAGGTGAAACAGCTGAGTAAAACTGTTGCTAGACGAAGGCCACTAGGTAATAGATACAAAACGTTCTTTGGACTGATGCAGAGGAACGTAGGTCACAGAGTTGAGCCCATGCAGCTGAACGTAGGTGTCGAGATTGAGCCTGTCTAGAGAATGACTGGTTGATGCTGCACGAAGTAGATGACATGACAATGCTGCAGGAGGCAAAAGTTTAAACGCTGCAGATTGAAGAAGACGAGTTTGATCCTGAATCCCTAATCACCTTGGTGGATGGGAAATGTATAGAAATGTCAAACTTTAAAGGAGAATCTAACTAGGCTACATAACGGATCTTTCGAAAGTATTGTTCAACGATAGTGCCTGAGGGGATCCGGTGTCGGAGGGCTACTTCAATAGAGCTTGCTCTGCCTACGCCACATAAAAAAATACACACACACATTCTTACACTCTTGTATGTAACGATTTTTTCTCATATCCAAAATATTAAAACTTGACAAAATAAAATATTACAAAGAAAAATAATTTTTGATAAATAATTTATTTACTGTACTGTGACTCTGATTTTTCTTATGGAATATTAGAACTCGCAAGCAGGCTCTAAAAATCCTTTATTATATTAAAATGTGTCTGGTAGTCTCCGGCTATAAGTTCACTTTATCCCCAAAACTACTCCTCCTTAGGGGTTGGGGTAAACTGGAAGTGAACCAGAAGTGACCGACATTAACAGGCAATAACAGGCCAGAAATATACCAAAAATGAATAGGAAGTGACCAAAATGATGTATATTTGCTGAATTACTCCTGAGGGGTGAATCGAAAATTAATCAATAAATAATTAATAAAAAATTTGAAATGTTCGAAAAGTATTTATTATTCATAAACTGTAAATAATGTTGAAGACTTTCTTATACATAAATATATATGTATCTGAAAGACTGCAGGTTTATTGTTGTATTAGTGGATAACTATTTACGGTTTACGATAGCTTATCCAGTTAAGCAGAAGTGAGACGCCGCTGAGTATTGACGATTTTATAGCGAAATGTAGAAATATATGCGGGAAAGACGAAAAATTCTGTTACTTAGATTGCGATTAAGGTTCTGAATTTACTAGTGGAAAGACCAAAGAGGTGTTGGATAAATATGGTGCGGAACTAAGGACAGTTTGCCCATATACACCACAGCTAAACGGCATCGTAGAATGCTACAATCAGACAATCCAGAAGATCATGAGAGCTTTGATGTATGACTTAAGACTGCCAGCAAATGCCTGGTATCTAACATTGAAAACTGCAATGTATCTGTACAACCTGACACCCCACAAGTCAATCAACTTAAATTCACCGTTATTAATGATTACCCGGAGTCAAAAATTTACCAAGGTCTAAGGACAACAAGAAACCAAGTTTGATAAACTATCGAACAAAACAGTGTTAGTAGGATATACCGATACGGGCCACCTGCTGTTCAACCCAGAAGACGGTAAAGTGTACGAAAGCCGAAATGTACAATTTATCGAAAGCAAGGTCTTCGGAGATTTCTACAAACCCGAAATTATAAAGAATTGGACAATAACGAATGACACCTTGAACAAGGAGACTTGGTTATTCGAATTCGAGAAGGAAAACTCGGTACAATCCAAAGAAGTCATGATAACATCAAAGAAAAGAGGCAGGCCACGTGAAGAAAATCAAAAATCAACGGCGAAGTCAGCGTCAAAGGTAATACATAGACCCGTTACGCGAAGGCAAACTCAAAGTAAAGAATTTGCGAGTTCAGAAGATGCTCAGGACGAAATCAAAGGCCTGAGCACATATGATCTCTATGCACTGCTGACATCTATCAACGGCGATCCAAAATCTTTTCAAGAAGCTGTATATCGTCATCAGATGCAGACAGATCGCAAGAAGCCATAAGCAAAAAAAGAGAAACTCTTCAGAAGAATCGAGTATATGAAGCAGTTAGTAGAACGTGCAAGGATGGCAAGAAAATGAACATTTTAGACTCGAGATAGGTCTTCAAACTTAAAGATAACGGAACTGAACACCCAAACTACACGGCAAGAATCATCATAAGAGGTTTCAAAGACCCGAACCTCTACGATCTCTGCGAAACACACGCTCCAGTATCATGAATTGCACTTGTAAGAGCAGTCCTCGCTATAGCAAACAAACACGACTATATATCGTGGCAACTGGATGTTGAAGCAGCGTTTCTTCACAGCCCAATAAAGAAAGAAATATACCTGGAAATACAAGAGGGTTTTGAAAACTATGAAAATCAAAGACAAACACAAGTTTAGAAGCTACACAAATCTCTGTATGGGTTGAAAACAAGTCCAAAGAATTGGAATGCGCATTTCTCGGAGTTTTCTAAGCAACCAGGCTTCCTAGCAAATAATAGAGACCCATGCTTGTTTGTGTATACTGAAAACAACAGTCGTATAATAATGCTGTTGTACGTTGACGACATATTGCTAATAGGCAATAACGAGCCCAAAATGAGAGAAGTACAGAAAGAATTGAGTAAGAAGTGCGACATTAAATTCCTAGGTGAGCCTAAAGAATTCCTTGGAATTACCATATCAAGAAATAGAAAAGAAAGGATCATAAGATTGGACCAAATTAAGTTTATAACTAAGGTGTAAACGAAATTTAGATACGTACAAGCCAAAGGTCAATCAATCCCTATGGTAACCAATCAAGTTTTGAACAAGCAAAGAAAACAACGAGAGAACGAATGAACAAAGAGTTGTAAATCAACGTGAATACAGAATAGTGATTGGTTCTCTGACTTAGCCTACGCAGTCAACGTGCTAAGTCAGCAGAATCTGACCGAAAACGAATGGAAAATGGTCACTAGGTTATTTAAGTACATTGCTTACTCTGCGAGTTGGCAATTAACGTACAGAGAATTAAGTGAAGGAATAGAGTCATTCTCAGACGCGAGTTTTGCCGATTGCAAAAACTCACTTATCACTAGCGGGTATGTAGTTACGTTGTACGAAGATACGATAGCATAGAGAACGCATAAACAGGTCTATGTGGCTCTGTAAACATGCCAAGCTAAGCATGTGGCTATGAGTGACGGGTGAGGGTAAAAATTCGAAAAATATAAATGAGAAAGGGTAAAGATTAGAAATTTAAAATTTATAAACTCCCATATAGACCCCAATCTTTCAGCAATATTGCTCGAATGTTGCGTTCACAGATTCGCTGGATTCAATAATATTGTTGAAAGATTATAAAACTTTGCTAAGTTTTTGGAGCAATATTGCTGTGTACAGCTATGTCCGTTCTACCATTGCAAGTTCGCCTGGTCTGGGCCGGCTCGTCTACAGTACCCGATATTGTTAGATGATTGTCTCAAGGTTGCATAATTAGATTCCGCAATATTACACAATGGCATAAAAATCTTGATCCGATTATTGGGCAACATTGCTACCAGATTAAACAATATTGTATAAGTATTCAAACATTTTCGCATTAGTATAAAAATTTTTCTTATAAATGGAAAATTATTTTAGATAGTATAACAATATTTATTAAATATTGTACTATCTAGTGAGAATGTTGTATAATAATCGTAGTAACATTATAATGCCCCTATGCAATGTTACCAAATTTTGTATTGCAACCTTGAGACAATATTCTAACGATATCGGGTGCTGTAGACGAGCCGTCCCAGACTAGGCGAACTTGCAATGGTAGAACGGACATAGCGGTCCACAGCAATATTGCTTCAAAAGCTTAGCAAGGTTTTATAATCTTTCAACAATATTATTGAATCCAACGAATCTGTGAACGCAACATTTAAGCAATATTGCTAAAAGATTGGGGTCTATATGGGCTGAGATTTTGAAATGAAAAAATTTATATAACAAAAATGTTGAATTGAAATATTGCGAAAGGTGATATTTGTAGTTAAAATATTATAAAAGCGATATTTTTAGGAATTTCCAAATTTAGGTTTTCAAAATTATACCTTTTCAATATTCTGGGACTTTACCTTTCGTTATAATTCAATACGTAATTTTTGCCTTTCAAATATTTATTTTTCAAAATTTGTACCCTTACCCATGAGTGATGCTTGTAGAGAAGCAATCAGCATGTGTCTGTCATTGAAAGTATTCCAGATATGATGTACTTTCCAATCATCTTATGGTACGATAACAAAGCAGCAGTAGCTTGCACAAAGATGGATGGAAGTAATAAGCTGAGACATATGACGGAAGTACATGAGAATGACGTTGAGCAGTGCGCTCAAACGGCTCTGTAAAGATAGAATGGATAGAATCAAAAGAGCAAACAGCAGGTATTTTTACTAAGCCTTTGCCCTCTGATAGTCATAACAGACTAACTAAATTGTTACTAGAAAATTAACATAGTTTTCATGTTACAGAACAACTCCACAGTAACGACCGTGAGCAGAGGAGCAATGAAAGACAGCGGATTAACAGGTCCAAAGAAAGACTTGACAATGTAGAGTAAAATCGGGAGGGAGAGTTAGAATATTGGCGATCCAACGCGACATCGAGCCCTGTCCGATGACGCCACAGCACCCAAGATGTTAAGCCGTTTCAATCACGTAACCCACCGCTGAGCTCGGTGGCGCTCTCCGCTCACTGCCTCAATGCTTACCAGCTCCTCGAGCCAGCAACACGCTCTCCGCTCACGTTACGCGTCTAAGCGCCGTTGTTCTTTTCAAGCTACGATAATGCCCCGTTTATTTATCTTACTCCTCTTGTGAAGTGTTATAATATATAGAAGTGGTATAAAATACTCTTAAGTTTGTTAAAAATTATTTTTAAATAGTAAAACCGTATTCAAAAATAGGTTTATTGAAGCATTCTGCATACATTCCACAATCAATAAAGTGTCATTCTAATATTGACAACTAAATGTTATCCATTTATAAAATTTTAAAAATCAACTTTTCATGTGCTTAAACGTACGCGGAGCGTGCGTAATAGTGCATTTTACGCACACTATATCGTAATATATTTTAAATACTGTTTTATTTAATAATTCGGATAAGTATTAAATAAAATAATTATAAAATAAATGTATCTTTATATGAGGAAATAAAATATGATTTTATATAAAATTACATAATTTTCCATACTTATATTGATCTATAGCGGAACAAAACTTCTGCACATAACAGTTTCCATCTGAATATTTCCTCTTGTGAAGTGATCTTAATTTGCGTATCACCTTATTCCCGCTCACGTCTAGAAAATCCTTATATTCCGACAAGCCTTTTTACTCTCGTAATCATACGACATATTAAATCCATATTTTTCAGTTTTCGATTTTTATCTCAAAAACTAGTCATCTATATGGTTTGAAATTTTTACAGCAAATATACACTTCATTGAAATTTTATATTTGGTCAATTTTGTAAAAACCCTCAAAAACTCTTAAAAAGAAAAAAATTAAATCTATTTTACAATAGAAATGTTCTTTAAACTCAAATCATTCAAGTAACCGAAAAAAAATGTCAAATGTATCAAATTTTAATTAGTTTTTAGCAATAAAAGAACTTAAAAAATGTCCGTCTGTCCGTCCGTCCGTCCGTCCGGATTTTTTTGCATTTATTCTATAAACTTGATGTATTTTATAAATAAAAAACTATTTAATGGTATAGATATGTACATATGATAAAAATATACATTCCTACTAAAAAACATTTTCAAGATTTGGTCCAAGTAGATTGGAAGCTGCTGAAACAATTTTTAAAAAATAGACGTGATTAATTATTTTTTTTTATATTTTTGACATATAATATGACACACATATATATATGAATAAAGATTATTTTAAGATTGGTCCAGATGAAGGGGATGCTGCAATTAAATATTTTTGCAGATATGTTTTTTTTTAAGCCATCTTTTTGTGAATATGAGATGACGAATCCTTTATGTATTCATGCATATCATAAGATGTAATTAGTAAATTTGGTCCAGATAAAAGGGATGCTGCAATTAAATATTTGTGCAGATATAATTTTTTTTCAGTTATTTGTTTCTTAATATGAAATGACGATTTATGTATTTATTCATATCAGAAAATGTTATCTGCAGATTTGATTTACATAAAAGGGATGCTGCAAATAATTACTTGTGCAGGTATAATCGTTTTTTAAAAGTTTTGTGTTCGTGACATATAATGACGAATGCTGTATGTATTCATTCATATCACAAGATGAAATCTGCAGTTTTGGTCGAGATCAAAGAGATGCTGCAAATAGTTATTTGTGCAGTAGAGTCTTTTTTTAATTCTACGTGTTTGTAAATATGAAATGACGCACTTGCATATCAGAAGATGAAATGTGCAATTTTTGTCGAGATAAATAGGATGCTGCAAATGCTTTTATGTATAACGCAAGATGTTATCTTCAGATTCGGTCCAGATAAAAGGCATGCTGTAAATAATTCTATTCTGCTGATATGATCTTTCTTTCAAAACTATGTGTTTGTGAATATAAAATGACGAATGACGTATGATTTCATGCATATCACAAAATATAATCTACAGTTTTGGTCGAGATCAAAAGAATGCTGCGAAGAATTATTTCTGCAGATATGATCCTTTTTTTAAAGCTATGTGTTTGTGAATATAAAATGACAAAATCATTATGTAATTATTTTATTTATATAAAGAGCACTTACATGAGTTTAACAGTAGAGAAAGATAAATAATTATTGAACAATATCAATTCTTTTAAATAAACCGTAACTTATAATCAAATAGATGTTTTAAACAAATATTACTATTAATTATATACTTTCATTAATGTATTACATATGTTTATTATAATTTTCAAATATATTTTATACAAATTTACTGCACACCCCAAGCTGATGTGAATTTTCAATATTTTAACGTTTTCATCAATTATATATAGTCATTTCTATTGATTAATCTCAAATGGGTATTATTAGGTTTACTGCTTTTTTAGGTTTATACTTCTAAAATACTCTTAAGTTTGTTATAGTTAAAAATTATTTTTTGAATAGTAAAACCGTATTCAAAAATAGGTGCATTAAAACATTCTGCATACATTCCACAATCAATAAAGTGTCATTCTAATATTGACAACTAAATGTTATCCATTTATAAAATTTTAAAAATCAACTTTTTGCCTGTGCTTAAACGCACGCTCCGCGTACTTATGGTGTTTTTATGACGTTCTAATACATAAAAGGAACATTTTAGTTGTTCACCAATAAACAAAATAAAACGGTCATGGCAAGTTACGTAGTAAGTATCTTGAGAGTTTTTCTAATTGATCAGTATATAATTTAACTTTAAGTTAAGTAAGCCCTTTATTGACAAAGAAAAATTTTGTTGCTTCATTATGATTAAATATATTAAACTTGACTTTGGTTGATTGATCTCAGTTCTTTTTTATCTGTTATTTCGTTGCAAAACATATCAAACTCGCCTAACCTTACACTTTTTTTAAAGTTAATATTTTTGATGTTATTAAAGGCGTATTTTTAAAAAAAGTTAAGAAAAATGTGTAGAAATCCGAAGCTAGCTGTTTTGATTGAGAACAAACTAGTAAACGTAGAAGACAGCAATTATAAAATGAAGAAAACTGTTTTGAACTATGAAAAAACTATTGTCTCCACTTATTAATAGTTATTGTCTGTTGTATTCATTTTTTTATTTATTTTCTAAATTGTAAAATTTTACACCTGAAAAAAATCCAACCGAAGAATCTAGCGAACTAAATAAAACTAAAGACAACAAAAGATTACTGTTATCTGTGTCTCAAATCCGAGATTTTTCTGCTATCATCTGCAGTACGCAACGTTTTTTTTTTCAGTTGTTTTCATTTTTCTTTTTCCTTAAGGATTTAAGATATCGTTATCATTTAATATCAATGTTATGGTTGTTATAAGCTCACAATTTACATTATATTATAAATGTAAATGAAAAAAAAATGTATAATTAATTTTATTGTTAGATTTTGTTAATTTAATTAATACTCTCATCAAATAATTAAAAAGACTTTAAAAACACTTTTTAATATTTAAAATTTATTTCTATTTTATTCTATAATTTTTAAGCCGGTCCTGTGTACTATTAGCTAAAACTACTTTTATAGAATGTTGGCTGTATTGAATATATTATATACCTGACGGTAATTAATTCTTATGAAACGTTAAAGAAGTCGTGCTTTTGATTGGTTAGAGTTTATTGAAAAATGTTTATTCAAAAATGTTCCACAAGAATTAACGACCATCAAGTGTACATCTAATATTTAACAGTATATTTAATCGGAATTAATTTGTAAATCGCGAGCAAAGCGAGCGTCTTTTACTAGTAGATATTATAGTCTTCTATTGTCATAAATTTTTTTGACAATTCACTTTTGTAGGTGTTAAATTTTTTTAAAATCACCTTTTTTATCACAAAAATTAAACGGAACGGTCAATCTGGAAAATCTTGTGGGAAATAGTAGACAATTTAATGCTATTTTAGATACACTATTTTTAAATATGTTGTATGAATCATATTATACAAAAAAAAATTTTTTTTTTTAATCGAAAAATGGCTATAATATGGCCATTAAATAGTCATAATCATAAAAAAAATTTGTTCAAGTAATAGTTTCGTTGCGTAGAAAGAGAGAGAGAGAGAGAGAGAGAGAGAGAGAGAGAGAGAGAGAGAGAGAGAGAGAGAAGGTTCGAGAAGCGTGGTCGTTGTCTTGAAATTCGGCAGTTTTGGCTAGCTCGCACGGCACCAAAAGTGGGTTGCCATGGCAATGCGTGCTCGCTCGCTTCCCCCCTCTCTCTCTCCACCTGTTGCGCGAGCGACCTTCTGCCACTCTTGCTGATGTATAGTTAGTAGGTATTGATGAAGCGCTGTGAGCACTCGTACTCGTCTCACAGTGTCAACCGTTACACAAATCATTTTGTTCTCGCGTCGGGATTTCAGCTCAAACTTCCGCTCATTTTCTTTTTGTTTCACGCACTTGTACACACACCCTTTTAGAATAAACATTTAAGTTTATTCTTTATGTTTAAACTTTTCTTATATGTTTAAGCAATCACTCGAATTAAGTGATGGAAAGTACCTTTCAATCACTTAATTTGAGTGATTGTTTAAACACATTTCACACTGATAGAAAAAGATCCACAAGTCTCTTCTAAATCAGCGGACTCTAATCAAAATTCTTCCCGAATTCAGAATCAGAAAACATATATGCATGTCAAATTATATTACTATCGTTTGCGTCGTTCCAGAATCATAACGATATACGTAGATATATACACACACACCCATCCGCACGGACATTTTCTAAACATTGCTAAAAGCGAAACGCTTTGCTTTTCACATAAGGCACTCGCCGATATTTAAAGGTCCGCTGATTATCACACATAGACACACATACACACGAAGTATGCAGATATTCAAATATTGTTGATAAATTCATTAAACTGTAATGGGGTAAAACTTGACATCGTCTTTTTTTCCTGTTCTAATTACCGGTTGTGTTATCGGATGGTATTTTCAATATACTGACCATGCTTTAAAGAAGGAATTCGTATTCTTATAAAACAGATCAATTTTTCAAATTCGTCAATTGCATAATCTAAATAAAACTACTCAGCTTCATTCGATTACTTTTATTGATCTGCTGCAGCAAATAATAATGTTGAATTTTAATCACCATTGATTTGTGTATAAAATATTTTAGGGATTATAATGATACTAACATATAAAATTTATAAGTTGATAATACGATTAGAAAGTCATAATCAACGGGACCTTTTTCGCAATAGCATTATTCCAGCTAAGAAAACAGACTAAACTATTCCTGATAAATGCTGCACTACGGAATAATACTTATTTTACATGGTGCGTCGGTATTTATTTGTTTCTGTTCCTTTTTGCGTGTAACGGGCCTAATCTTCAGTCACGACAGTGGCAGCACTTCCATCTGTCTAGCAGCTACGGCTATGCCGGAGCCGGAATGACAGTACGACATTGCAACGTACGACAATCCCGTCATCTACGACATGTTGTACGACACTTATGACGGTTTATGTCGCATTGTTACGGCCTATAGTTTTGGACTTGTTGAACGGCGACAGCGCCACTGTGTGCTCTCTCTTAAATAGATGTTGTCCAATAGATGTTTGTCCAATTTTAATATTGAAGTTTACACTCCATATTCAGTTATTGTTTAAAACTTTTTCTATTAAGCATCTACTTTGTGGAATTTATTTTATTGTTGCAGGTTCTTCAATGTTTATGATGGTTGTAGCAGATGAATTTTTCTATCAGCTACTTGACTAGTAAAATATATTATTTATTTATTAAAATTATTATTTACCTTGTATATACATGATTTTGTTGCATTTTATAGCAAAGTATAATGTCATTGATATTTCATTATAGTCAAAAATTGCATAAAATTTTGTTTACGGTTAAAATTATGATTAAATTATTGTTCTTATTTTAATTTTTATTCTTATTATTATTATTTTTTTTTCAATGCAATAATGATTGTTATTTATGATTGTTATAATTTGCTATGTATTTTTATAATTATGAGGCATAGTGTTACGTTCAGAGTAAGCAAGATCAAAGATTTATCGTTTTAAACTTTGTTTTGTATGCGGTAGTTGTATATGTATGGTATACACATATGTAAGTGTTTGGTGGACGCAAGAGTATAATAAAAAATTCACCAATTCAAGATTTTAAGTAACATGCAAGTATTATATATATATATATATATATATATATATATACATGGTGATAAAAGCAATATTTATATAAGTGACTTGCTGCTGTCAGCCATAGCAAGGCAGCACAAATTTTGTGTACGACATGACAAAGTAGTGGTTGACAAAGACAAGCCTCTACTGTTCACAGGCTTACAGGATACGGACTGTGCAATAATATATTGTAATAGTAGTAAGAAGGGCCATATAGCGAGTCAGGCGTTATTGATTTCTGACGATATATCCATGGACTCACCCTCGGCTAGCACTTCGAATAATTCTTGGAACAAATTATCGCCAATTTGCTCAGACCATACATTAGACACTGCACTAGTGGGCTCATTGCCGAACGCTGAACTGTCGCTGTCGATCACTTCACTCGCGTCGTTACTCGGAGAATTTTTCACTTCTTCGCACTGATCGCCTATCGCTTCGGTCAACACCCGTATCATATCCGGATCGAAATACGCAGCACATATTTCACGCTCTGGCACATCACTAATCGTAATAGTCGCAGCAGGCTCTGTTGCAGTCCTGGACTGCAATTCGTGCAGAATGGTGTCCAACTCTTCCGGGTCGTACTGGGCGTTCGTCATTGCGCACACCTGATTGATTAAACTGTTGTCGAAAGAGGCCATTTCTACTTTGTTTTCTAAGCTTTGAACGTGGAACTACGTGTCGAACTATACGGTTCGGAGAAAAGTTTTTGACCGAATTTCGTCCTTTAGGACACAGTAGCAGAATAACTTTTTATCTCCGAAAAGCTGTGTGCTTTGGAAAAAACGGTGGGTCTAAATAATATTGTCGTTATCCTGGCGAAGGGACATCTGTATATTTTTGTATACACAAGGTGTGCGGCTGTTGAGGTGGTAATATGCTGTTTAAGCCCACGCTAGGATGTTCGTGTTTTTTGAAACATCTTTCACGGAATGTATACAAATGCCTTAACGAATGATTATCTATAGGGACCGACATATGTACGTTACAACCGCATATCGATGGCGAACGACGTCTGTCGTGTATGAGTATACAAGGGGGTAGTGGCGCAATGGCGCTAGCATTGCAGCTGAATGAGTTCTGTATACGCGTGGCGATTTCGGCGGGGGTGTTACAGAAATCCGTTTTTATTTTAATCATTTTCCCTATTAGACATAAAAGGTGGAGCACAACGAGAAGTGTGTGTCACTTTTCATGAGTGTTGTGTACGGAAAAGACCTCTTTCATTTACCGTTCATAATGGAAAACTCTACTGAAAATAAGTTTCGCGGTATTATTATACGTGTAGTGGATTTGTTGCGATTAAACGCAAATCATACTGCTATCTGGAGAGTGTGCGACTTTGAGTGGCGTCGTCGCTTGAGACGCATGAGTTGCGTACATCTGAAAAGAATGTTTCGTTGGATTCTTAGCTGCTGTACTATTCGTGAAATTGCTCGCCTGTATCGCTTGATATTCCATGGAAATCATTTGACTGTAAGCACAGCGGCCGAATTAATTTTACTACGTGATCTACATCAGATGGTTCCTTTGCAGTGTTTAATGACTGAATACGACGAATATGTTGGTAAGTACTCAACTTTGTAATATTATTTTTTTTAAATCGTTACGCGATGGTTTAAAACAAGGAGATGGGCTCTCTACGGTGCTGTTCAACTTAACGTTAGAGTATGTCGTTAGAAAAATGCTGGTTAGCCAGCTGGGCGCAACGCTTAATGGAACAACGCAGATACTAGGCTACGCAGATGATTTGGATATACTGGGGGATTGTAGGGAAACGGTAGCAAGAATTCAGGTATCTGGGTACGACCATAAATGATAGAAACGAGATTAATGTTGAAATAAACCAGAGACTCCATTCGGGTAATACTTGCTTCTACGCTGTAAGTAATTTACTTAAGTCGAGGCTGTTGTCTAAAAACGTTAAAATAAGAATATACAGGACAATAATACTGCCGGTGGTTCTGTATGGGTGCGAAACGCGGGCACTCACTAAGCAGGCGGATAACCGTTTTAGGGTATTTGAAAATAAAGTCTTGCGAAAAATATACGGGCCGCAGAAAGATGAGGAAACCGGGGAATGGAGGAGACTACACAATGATGAGTTACACAATCTGTACGCATCACCAAATATTAACAGAATAATAAAATCACGCAGATTGGGATGGGCAGGGCACGTAGCGAGAATGGGAGATGACCGTACAGCAGCGCGTGTCATGAAGGGCAGGCCGATGTTAACGCAACCTCTAGGTAGACCTAGACGCAGATGGGAGGACAACGTAAAAGCGGATCTAGTAGAAATAGGACGGGTGGGTTGTCGATCGGTGGGGTGCATCTTGGGTGGGATTGACACAAGACAGGGCAGCATGGAAGGCTTGCGTAGATGAGGCGATGAACTTTCGAGTTCCAAATGCCATTAAAAAAAAAAAATTGGTAACATCTATTTATTATTATCTTCACATGAATCTACATTATACTCTCTTATAATTCTCTTAATTTTTAGTTCATCATTGTTTTTTAGCGCTAAAATTACTCTTTCGCAAAGTTTATTGGCATTATTATTATTAAAGCAATCTCCATAAATTTCCATAATGATATCACTAATTGATAATTCTGTTGAAACTAAAGTTATATCATTGTCCATTTTAAAATTGTTAGAGTATTTTCCATTTTCAATTTTTAATAGCCATTGTTTAAACGCTTTGACACAATAACAAACTCTCATTTTCTCTTTTAAAGTCATTATTTAGAATTTACTCCATAAATGACTATTTTTCACACAATTTTCAATAATTTTTGTTCGATTCCCATGTTTGACAACAGATAGTGTTTGTCAGAAGTCACTTGCTACAAACATTACTTTGCCACCGAATTCAATGTTATTATTACATAAGTCTTTAAATAATTTATCCACTGCCTAAAAAGCATGTTTTGATGTGATTGTTATTCCATCCCAAATTATGACTTCTACATTTTCCAGATTTTCTCGATATATTGATGTGAGGAGACAATCAATGCGACTTATGCACTTTCCGAGTAAAGTGTAATGTTCGTGAGTGTTTCTTGGGTTCTTTGTACCCTTATCTGGGTGCGGTCGCCACAATGTTGGTGGTCTCCTGCTCTTGGTGATCCAATGGACTCCGTGGGCTTTCCCATGTCGCTGGTGGCTCTAGCTGGTCTGCTATTAATTCTTGGCCCAGTATTGTTATTTCTACTTGGCCCACTACCTGTGGAAAGATCTTTCCTGCTGTTTCCTGGGGCTTACTCACTTCTGCTGGGATTTTTTGTTCTTCATAGTCCTCCCCCAATGGCCACATGAGGTTGTCTACTTCTTCAAGGATGTTGCTCCAGTCTTCATCCATGTTTATTGGCGCTAATATTTGGTGCTGATCGTTCTCCGGTCCTTCTGGGGTTGTATGTGTAGTGTCGTCTGTATCTGGTAATATTTGGTTGACTAATTCGTCAACTTCCTTCCATGTGTCTTGCACCGCTGTGCTTAGTGGGTGTGCCAGTGATGTGTTCGTGATCATTATAACCTCGTGGGTGTCCTGAGTCTTGTTGAGCTCCATTATTCCCTGATTGATGTCATCCTTAGCTCCCATTTGTTCGATGTGCTTTTCCAGGGATTTGTTTCTTTCTTCTATTCTCTGTCTTTCCTTTTGTAGTAGTATTTTATGTTTTACTAGCACTTCATATAGTTTTCTGTGCTCAACCTTGATTTACTTTCGCACTTTTTTTAGCTGACATTCCATCTTGCCTCGTTTTTTCTGGTTGTGTACTTCTTGCATTATGGATGCTTTATGATGATTTGATATTTTGAGCTTGGCTTTTTATAAGCTCCCCCTGTGGGTGCATTGTCCAATTGGTCTTGTGCCGTTTAGTCACTTTTTATGGGGTTTTTTGTTTACCTTCTCTTTTTTGTAAAAAATTATCTGTTTCTGTTTTGTGTTAATTATTACATTGTTTGATACTAGAAAGTCCATTCCTAGTATCATCTCTATATTATTTTCCTTGATTATTAGAAAATTTTGTTTGATTAATTCCTTTTTTATTTTTAGTGGAAGTTTTCTTTCCAGTTTGTGTAGATTGTTTATCCAGTGACTCCTTTTATTTTCATTCTTGGTATATACCACTTTTGTATTTCATATACCTGTCATTCAAGCTGAAAGTATGTCGCTGCTGTTATAACAAAACTTGTTGCTCTAGTGTCAATTAATGCTTTCAATTCAATATTGTAGACTCTCGCTAATATATTTGGACTTTCTCTGTTTATGATGCTTATTCCTTTTTGTAAATTTTCGATGTCCGCATAGTTAATTTTAGGTTTGTCTTTGTTGTTGCTATTTGGGCTATGGTTTCTTTATTTTTATTTTCTGTTTTGTTTTTGAATGGACTAAGCTGTTGTGTGTTGTACACTCTTTTAATCTTTCCTTTTGTATCTTTAATTTCATATGCATTTTATTGTGGAATGTTACGAAATTAAATGACACAAAGTGGAGAACATACAATTTGTGACACAGTATTGAAAAAAACACACAAACTGTCTAAATAAGCGAATAAATACAATGCTAAGCTAAACAAAATATATGATGGACTATACACGATAAGCAACATCCGACAAGAATGTCTCAAGTTTGCGTCTTTTTTTAGGTTTTCATAAATGACACCTCTGCCTATTCTTGTTTGTTCTTTTAGTTTTACTCCCAGCTTTTCAGGTATTTCTAGTTTATTCTTTTCCTCAATGTCTGTTGGTGCTGTTAATGTAGCTTTGTGGTGTGTCGTATTTATAGTCATATCTAGTATTTCGTTCCATTTAGTTTGTTTATTTGAACAATATGTCCTTATTATTCGACCAATCTCTTTCATCACTCTTTCTACTGGGTTTGACTGAGGTTTTTAGGATGTGGTTGTTGTCATTTCACAGTTGTATTTTCCCTCTAATAGTTTCCATGGATTACTAATAAATTGTCTGCCTTGATCGGTTAGGAATTTCTTGGGTGCTCCATGTATTTTTATAAAATTCTCTTCAATGTTTCGGCAAACTGTTGCTGCTGTGATAGTTTTTATTTTGATTAGCTTTGTCATTTTTGAGATTAAGTCTAACATTACAATTATGTATTTGAATCCTTGTCTAGATGTTGGCAGTGATCCAAATATGTCTGCTGCCACTATTTGGCGGATATTTGTCGGTAGTTCTGTAAAGATCGTACTAGATAGTAGGACGGGCTGCGCGATTCTTACAAATAATGATTTATTTGCGAGAACTAGCCTTGGGCTCGAGAGCCTGTTTTGTTACTAAAGTTACACGCGGAGTCTGGAATTGAGGATGTCCCGCGCTGCTAGTCGGCGCGGACGCGTATTTGCGTGCGGACGGTATTCTGTCCTAGACCGCGTTTGGCGGACGTGCGAGTATCCGCTGTACTTACGGTCGTTGCAGGCAAGTCGCTTGTGACACTTCGGTATCCTGCGGACTCTACGTTATGTCCGCTTAACTCGTTTCGTGTGTGGGTGCTGATGGTTAGTCCACAAGTAAAGTACTCTTACCTGCACGTTGTGACTGCGAAGCTGATTCGAATTTATTTGTTTTGATTGAGGTGTAGTTATTATCAATTTAGTAAACAAGGGTTTTATTTATATTGATTGTTATTTTTTTATTGACCCAGAGCACTTCATAGACGTTCAGTTTACAGAGTTGATGGAGTTTCGCTATATTTAACTTAGGATGATGTCGTTTTACAGTAGTATTTAGAGTGCTGACATAGAGGTCAGAGGACTCGCTCCGATTTTCGGCGCTCGGTAGTGCAATGTCGCAATCAGATGCAGTATACGTCGTCTATATGAGTGCACGGATGCAGTCGCACAGGCGGTACACACACACACACACACACACACACACACACATATATACATATATATATATATATATATATATATATATATATATATATATATATATATAGGACGTTTCACGTCAACCGGGCCATCAGTGCACCCAAAATTTGGGTTAACCTAACAAAACGTTTGAGGTCTCAAAATGATCGTCTGGTCAAGGGCTTTTGAAAAAGTTCTGGCCTTTTCAAAAATCCAATGTGGCGCATAAAATATGGAGCCTGAAACCCACGTTTTCATAGCACATTCAACAAAAACAATAGTAAAAATGTTCTAATTTGTGAAATATCCCACCAAAAAGCATGTACAACTCATGATAGGACATATTATTGACAATGCTGGCGGAATTCCAAAATCAAAAATGGCGGAATCAAAATGGTGGACATTATACCTCCACCAAACCCATTTTACCGTAACAAATGATTTTAGATCAGTTTAAAGTATCGATATGGGGGTTTTCAGGGTCATTGAATCTTATTTTAACCTCGACATTTCAAAATTCGAAATAGTGGATCCAAAATGGCGGACATTATACCACCACCAAACCAATGTTACCGCAACAAATGATTTTAGATCAGTTTAAAGTATCGATGTGGGGGTTTTCGGGGTCATTGAATCTTAGCTTGACCTCGAAATTTCAAAATTTAAAATGGTGAATCCAAAATGGCGGACATTATACCGCCACTAAACCAATTTTACCGCAACAAATGATTTTAGATCAATTTAAAGTATCGATATGGGGGTTTGTGAGGTAAATGGTTATAAATGTATTATCGGAATCAGTATTTGGCACATGAATCTTATATTTTTCCGGTCTATTAGATTTAGAATTATCTGTCTGCGGTTTTTGCACTTACATTTTTCTATTGTTCTGTGTATATGTATATGCATGCGTGGATGAAAAAAATATATAATTTAGCCAAATGAATCAATCATTAATGACATTTTGTGCACTCTTATCAATTCTGGCTCCTCGTTCGTGGAGTTTTTACTGGTGATAAATGGCTTTCGCCGATATCATAAATTACTCTGTTCCTAGGTTCATTGGTATTTGAGTAATGCGTGACTTTCAACGTTTCATTATTTTCTGGGATAAATCCATGCCCCATTTGTATGTTTGTGACAGGTGGATAGTTTTTAAATCTCTTTGTTAGGAATTGACGAGTTTGTTCGTGATCTTTTTTGGTGTATAAGAAAAATTTTATATTGAATGATCGCCCATTAGCCCATGAATAAAGAGCTTTAACATCTAGAATTGCTTTATTTTTTGCAGCTTGTAAGCTCGCTCTTGTAGCTTCTCTCTTTACTCCAACTCCATTGCAACTACCTTTTCCGTGTGCTGTTGCAAAACAGTGCCATTCAGCATCAACGCCAAAATCTCTCTTATGACTCATTAAACTACTCATTTGATAACGATTTTTAAAATGCTGTTTAGCACCATCAGTAGCATATATTACCTTTTTTACTGTGGGACAAACCTTGCGAATTTCAGGGATAAGCTTTTGCTTTATTATGTATACTGCAGTGGCATCATGAGTAGTACAGTCGGACATAGATACTGTACTGAAATGCTTTAGCTTGCCTTCAGATTTATAATAAACAACAGCAGGAAAAATCGTACTTTGATCATTATTAAAATGAAATGCCTGAGCAGCATCTTGGGCTGTAAAAGCATAGTTCTCAGCAAAATCCAATTGAGCAAGAACCTCTTCATCTGAAAGATTATTTTTCTTCCCAGAAATAAACTTTGATTGTTCCTTAGCGATGAAGTGATGAGGTATCAACTTTTCTAGGCTAGAACATAAAGTTTCAATAAATTCTTGCGATGCTAGGCATTGTTTTATCAAAGTGTATCTATCGGTTGATTGCCACGTGCTGAAGATGACTTGATCAATATTGTGCTCATGCATAATGTTCTCAACGTAATTAGAAAACTTTTGAATGTCCGGACAAAATTTGCATTCATTCAAATAACAACTTGGTTTGGGATCCTCACATAGAACGAAATTCAAACAATCTTTATAATTCTTCAGAATATTGTTTGAGATTTTTTCTATATTTACTGCGTCAATCATCGCCTTGGAATTTTGGTGTATCGTACATACACATACACTGTGTGTACTAGAGGATCCTGCAAAGACACAACATTTTGGTCTCAGTTCCGCAAACTTGGTAAGCCCAATCGGATGTTCAGGAAACTGTTCTTTAAATTGATTATGAAGGTTCTTAATCTCAGTAAGTAATAATCTTTTCTGCACTTTTATTTTTTCACCATATAAATAAATACTGACGGTATCTTTTTTATTTGGTATAATTCTGCTGTTAAGATCATTTTCGTAAAAATCTTCAACTTTCTGAGTAGTTTCTGCAGGTAATGTTTTTCCACGTTTTGCAACAGGAGAAGCCAAAACTCCATCTGATTCTCTTAACTGTTTTGCTTTACGAGCCATTCTGTGAGACACACCAAATTGGTTCATAATTTTACGTATTGCCCATTGTTCGGGCAAAATAGTAAGAATACTGACACGTAATGAATCGTTCTCCGGCAGGCATTGGAATTTGTTTTTAAGTCCAGTTAAAATATCTGTAAGATCATCTTGCATAGGTGCATCCGTGTTTGAAACCGAAGGTGAGTCAGTCTCTGATTCAAAATCAACACTCATACTGACGTTTGGAGATGACAAATCATGTAGTTTGTAAAAGGATTTTCTACATGTATCACAAATCAGTGAAGATGTTGGATAATCAGGATAGACATCTTGAAATTCTTTGGAGATCTTCCTAAGAGATCTGCTGTGTCCTGTATTAATATCAAATGGATTAACGCATCTATCGATACGATATTTTTTCGCAGGAGAAGACATTGTTGTAGGATATGAGAAAGCACAACCAAAAGAGTTGCCGATAAAGTAAGACTTACTCAACAACTGCCTTAAAAAGGATGTTGAAGAAGAAGTCGCCAATGTATCTATTAATGTACCTATTAACTATCCTAGAAAAGACTGTTGGAGAAAAAGTCGCCGATGAATAAAGCATTCCTTGAAGAAAATATTCCTTTCTATGGGTTGCTAAAGGTGGGAAGGGGTTGGGGGTGTAGGTAAAAAAGAGGGATGAAATAAATCACTTGAAAGCAATAAATTCCTTTGCCACAAAACCGTTTTATTTGCTGAAGTCTTTGCACAAGATGTCATTGGACACGAGCCGTGTACTTGCAGCATTAGGCTGTTGGAAGAGGGGCGAGGTACAGCGCTGGACCTGGCCTCCTTATGTGCCCTCCGCGACGCTACTTCACTTGTGGGTAATGCGCAGCCGCCTAGCGGCGCGCCGCGGTACTAGCACCGCGGTGATAAGCGCTGCAGCGTGCGTGGCGTGTTCGGCGGTTTGCGCGTTAGCAGGGGCTTTTCGCGAGAGAGCCTGCGGGTGGGTTATGACAAATATCAGCCAGTTTATATTGGCCATATTGAATTTTGAAATTTCGAGGTTAAAATAAGATTCAGCAGCCCCTTAAACTCCCATACCTATACTTTAAACGGATTTAAAATCGTTCATTGCGGTAAAATAGTTTTGGTGGTTGTATAATGTCCGCCATTTTGGATCGGCCATTTTGGATTTTAAAATTTCGAGGTTAAAATAAGGTGCAGTGGCCCCAAAAACCCCCATATCGATACTTTAAACTGATCTAAAATCATTTGTTGCGGTAAAATTGGTTTGGTGGTGGTATAATGTCCGCCATTTTGGATCCACCATTTCGAATTTTGAAATGTCGAGGTTAAAATAAGATTCAGTGACCCTGAAAAACCCCATATCGATACTTTAAACTGATCAAAAATCATTTGTTGCGGTAAAATGGGTTTGGTGGAGGTATAATGTCCACCATTTTGATTCCGCACATTTTTGATTTTGTAATTCCGTCAGCATTGTCAATAATATGTCCTATCATGAGTTGTACATGCTTTTTGGTGGGATATTTCACAAATTAGAACATTTTTACTATTGTTTTTGTTGAATGTGCTATGAAAACGTGGGTTTCAGGCTCCATATTTTATGCGCCACATTGGATTTTTGAAAAGGCCAGAACTTTTTCAAAAGCCCTTGACCATACGATCATTTTGAGATCTCGAACGTTTTGTTAGGTTAACCCAAATTTTGGGTGCACTGATGGTCCGGTTGACGTGAAACGTCCCATATATATATATATTGCCGCCCTCTGCAATGGAACCGGCGCAAAAATAGAAAAAAATGTCCCATATTTATTAACATTTGCAGTAGTGTATGGGCGTCCGCTCAGCGGTCTTGGTGGACATGGTGGACGTGGTGGACGTCCGCTCTCTCGGAGATTGTCCCACTCCGTTAGTTCTTTGGACTTTCGGATTCGGTGGAAATCTGCTCTTTGGTAACACGGACTCGATGTGATTTGTCTGCTTTGAAAATTTTCCTTTGCAAAAGTGTTTTCGTCCGTGAAAATCGATACTGATGAATTTAAATCTTATACACAATTTGCCATTCGAAATATTTTGAATAAGGGCTGTAGGCGTATGAATTTGAACTGTTTTAAACTTAACTTCAAAGTTGTTTGTGTTAGCGATTCTCAAGTGCGAGGCAGCTTTCTAGAAGAAAGGCAATGGCGAGATTTTATAGTGCAATAGTAAAACAGGTATTATTTGGTTTTTGCAATTATAAGTGTTCAAAAAGTTTATGGAAATTATACTCTTTTTATAGAAATTCGAAAATGTTAATTCCCTATTTGAAAAGTTATTTAAAAGCGAGATTTCTTATTTTTGAAAAATTTTGTCTGTATTTAACTGAGCACTAGTACATTTGCTTGATGGTACTTTTTGCATTAGTCGGTTATATCTAAAAACTGATAAAAATTTTTTTAATTTTGGAAAAACTTTTTGTAATTCTGGAGTAAATTGTATACTAAATATTTTCTGACAATATTTAACTTTTGAAGGATCGAAAGCAATTTTATATTTATTTGAGATATCTGGACACGCGGACAACCTTGCATATGCTATGCATGGAAATCTAAAGTCCCGAATGTCCCATATAACCTGTTCAGAGTCCTCGTTTAATTGGTTTATTACTGAATTCATCTCGTAAGATTTATATAATTTTAACTTAGTTTTCGCTGAACTATTTTCGTTTTCAATTTCGAAATTGACTGCTGGTGGCCAAATTATTTTTAATTTGCTTTCTTGAGATTCTTGAGATCTAGGGGACTTCCTGGGTGTCTGGCGATTATGTCTATAAACTGATAGAAACTTCTTGATTTTTGATGAAACTTTAAAACCTTTCTTTAAAATAGGGGTAAACCAAAAATAACAAGGCTTCTGATAAGACTTATTTTCAATGCTATTAGAAGTATTTTTGTGATGATCCAAGAGGTGTGGACACGCGGACGATGTCTCACGTGCTGTTGGTGTACGTTTGTGGTCGGACATATCACGAAAACCGCTTACTCGAAGATTATCTATTTTAGAGTTTAACTCCATTATTTCGTCTTTATAGGTAACTGATCTTGTTACATTATTTGCATTAATTCGTGGAATGTTACTGTTGACAGAGGCTGGTATTCTTAGCAAATAATGACGTGCGACTGGACGTTCCTGTTCTTTAATATCTTGGTAAAATCTGTAATTGATTCTTCCTGTCTCGCTAGAGTCGTTTTAAGTAGTATGTGCGGAATCATGCATTCGCTCCGATTTTCGGCGCTCGGTAGTGCAATGTCGCAATCAGATGCAGTATACGTCGTCTGTATGAGTGCACGGATGCAGTCGCACAGGCGTTATATATATATATATTTAATAGTATAAACGTAGGACATTACAGTTCAAAGAATTGTCTGCCTTCAATTTTTTTGCGTATAGTATTTTGTTTTTTGGCATAGTTCACATGTCGTCGCTATTTCTTTGGCTATTTTGTTCACATTTTTTATTAAGAAGTTTTCTTGTAAGAATTTGTATAGTTTAAATCCCCCAAAATACAATATCAGTTCATGTGTTAGTTTGACTATTATTTTAGTCATGTTTTGTGGTATTGAAGTTACGTATCTATTATTTATTAATACTTTTATTAATCCATCTTTTTCTTGCCTTATCTCTGTGTTGTTCTTGTGTATCATTTTGTTTATCCAGTTATCTCTTGTTTGGTTCTTGATTATTTTTTCTCTTATTTTCTCCTATGGTGATTTTTTGTCTATTTTTCTAATTTGAAGTTCTTCTTTGTTGTCTTTTATTTTCCTGGTATCATTTTTGATAATGTGTCCGCTATGATGTTGTCTTTGCCTTTTATGTGTTGCCATTTGAAATCATATTGTTGTATATTTAATATCCATCTGGTTATTCTGTTGCTTATCAGTTTGCAAGTTTGTATAAATGTTAGGGCTTTGTGATCTGTCCTTAAAATTATTGTTTATCGGCTAACCATAAGTGCTATTTTTTAATGCCCAATTTACTGCTAGTCCCTCAAGTACAGTTACCGTATACTTGAGTTCTGCCGGTTTCGATGCTCTACATATATAAGCTATTGTTTGCTCTTTGTTGTTTATTATTTGGAACATGCAAGTTTCTGAACTAATGCATGATGCATCAGTCTCGATTCCTAGTTTGGCTCCTTCTTTTATTAGGTATAGTTTCTTGACTTCTTTGAAACATTCTTTTATTTCTGTTATTGCTTTTTCTTGCTCCTGTCCCTATTTAAACTTTTGTTCTTTTTTTAGTAGTAGGTGAAGAGGTCTAGTTTATTCTGCAAGCTTCGGTATGAATTTTCTTTCATTGATTAATAAATTTTCTGCTATACTAGTCCATGCTACAGGTTAAACACTTATTTTTTCTTTATTTAAATGCATGTATTTTTGAATACCATTTTACTATTTAAAAAATAATTTTCAATTATAACCAACCTCATAAGGTTATTTTAAAAATCTAAGTTAACCTAATAAAGCAATATACCTAATAGTAGAGATCTCATTTGAGATTTATCAATAAGGATAGCTATAGATGATTGATAAGATGTTGAAATATTAGATTTTCACATTAGCTTGGGGTGTGTAGTCGCACGGCTCGCGGGAATGTATATAACTATATATTTTTACTAGGGAGGTTCCCCCTGCTTGCTCCGCTCACCCAATACAATTGATTTGACATCTATCTAAATAACAAAAAAGGTAATGATTATTTATACATCTATTTTTTTCACACCACCCATGAGGTAAATAAAAAGACGCGTTTTTTCTCTGTTTACAATAATGTTATGTTTTATTGAACTTGATTTAAAATTAAAAATTTAGATTAATTATCTCATAGAACATTGAATATGCTTGAATTATGTATTCTATTCGTAAATATTTAATACTTTCGTCACTTTTATTAAAAATTATATGAGAAAATCAAAATTTCAAAAGAACTCTGTATCGCCACACAATATACTAAAATCCATAAAACTGTAAAAAAAAGAAGAAAAAAAATATACTTGCTGATTTTGGATCTCTGAACCATAAACTGATAAAATATAAATTTTAGATTCTTATTTTATAAACCACGAACATTGAATCGGCATTTTAGAAACTTGATGGGGTCTTCAACACCTTATAGATTATCAAACCAATGCTGTAACTTTTTCTGTTTTTCTTATAGGGCATTTAACGCGTTATTAAATATAAGTAGTTCTAAATGAACGGAAATTATCGTAGAAGTATTTTGCAATTTTTTTCATTAAGGATAATTGCGATTTGGCTTGTCGAGCGAATTCTGGCCATAAGAAGTCGATTTTGGTACACTGTGCGCCATCGCGCGATCATGCGAAAGATTGAGATGCTAGGATGCAGTGAAATGGGATATCAGGTAGTTAATTAAGAACACACAGGATATAGGGGAAACGAGGTTATCTTTATTCCCTCCAGCGATCATTTCTTCTACATCTTCTTCTTTTTCCTAGTTCTTCTTACGGTTCCGTAGGATCTCTGCCAAGATCTTCTTGCATGCAGCTTGCTCCGAGCATTAATGCGGCCGTTATACGCCCAGGTGGCCGCAAATATAGCATCTCGGCTCTTCCTCCCTCCTCTTCCGGAGATACTCGTACCGTGTCAATGTGATGGATTATGATGATCTTAATCTAATATATTATGATTATCAAGTGGCGCAGCAGCACCACGAAGGCGAGTTTGAGAAGCAGACGAAGCCGCGGCGCTCGCGCTACTATTTACTTCTACGTTAGAGTTCTTTGTTATCTTTAATATATTTTGACTTATATCATGTTTTATTATGCCGAACTATGATTTTCAACAAAAATATTGATAAAAACAGCTACCTTTGATATAATACACGAGTACGTCATTCAAAAAATGCTCAAATCAAATCAAAAAAGTGTTAGGAATGTTAAGTTGGCCGCACAGCTATATACAGATGGATATTGCGTTCTCATCGGTTTTCTGCATGCTCGCTCACATGTAGTTTTTAGTGTCTAGGTGTAGAAATAATTCGGGGGCGGTGTCTAGGTGTACGGGGTGGCCAATGACGAGGTCTAGGTGGTGCGCTTCGTAGTTTTTTGTGTCTAGGTGTAGAAATAATTTGAGGGTAGTGTCTAGTTGTACAGGGTGGCCGATGACGAGGTCTAGGTGGTGCGCTCCGTGGTTTTTGGTGTCAAAGTGTAGAAATAATTCAAGGGTAGTGTATCAGAACGATCAGTGATTTCATTTTATAGTGATAAAAATGTTACAAACTAGTGCGCTACACGCGGCCTTAGGGCCACGGCGGCTTGTCGCCTTGCATCACTTTGCTTTTCGATGCAAGGCGCGCAAAACGGCTTCGCGTTTTGCGTGTAAGACACGACCGCTGACGCTTGGGCTACACGCTTGCCTCGATATTGCCTGATACTCTCGCGAAGCAATAAACTAACGCTTTTGGGCCAGATAGGGCGTGTCACACCGACATCGTTATTTAATTATATGTACCAAAAATCATTTCTAGGGTTGTTGTTTATGTATAAGCGTTTTGAAAAATGTTTGTCACAGAACAAAGTTGTGTTTTTAAAATATCTACAACTTTTACATTTAAGGTTTTATGTAAAATGTATAGCCTAAATGTTTTATGATAAATACTGATTTATTGTTATAAAAAAATCGATTTTGGCCTGTTCTCGAATTAAAAGCATTTTCACGCTTAAGTGTAAATAAGAAAAAGTTGTATATTTTTAAGATCTATAACTTTCTTTTAGAATGCATAGAATTCGAGTTAGATCAAAAAATCCATTTTTAGTGATTTTTGGATGTAACCGTATTCTGTGTATACATGCAGGATTAAGCCCAAAATAAATTCGGCACCTTTCCATTACGAGGAAAGTTCTCACACAAATTTTAAGCACGATTGATAGAAGTCTCTCAGAGATAATCGTGTAACACCAAAAGTTTTATTCAAAAAACATGCAAAAATTGAACAAATTGTGCCCGCATTTTAAAAAAACGTAAACAATCGAGATCAAAAAATTAGTTTTTAGGTTTATGCGAGAGGAGACTCCTTCCAAAATTTTATCCGATCGGTCGAAAATTGCGTGAGTCATCGCATCTCACACATTTTTTGATGACAAAACTATAAGGCACTTCCGTGTTGCGGTCGTGCCTAAAAAGCCATGCTTGAAAGGTGCTAAAGATGCTTATATTTTATTTTTAGGAGAAATATCAAATACGCAAAAAAAACTACTAAAAAGGACTGAAATATCTAAAATAATTAACTTTTAAAAAAGTAAAATGTTAGGCGAGTTTGATATATTCCGCAACAAAATAACAGATAATAAAGAAGTGAGATTAATCAACCAAAGTCAAGTTTATTATATTTAATCATAATGAAACAACAAAATTTTTTTTGGTCAATAAAGGGCTTACTGAACTTGAAGTTAAGTTATATAATGATCAATTAGGAACAACTCTCAAGATACTTACAACGTAACTTGCCATGACTGTTTCATTGTACTTATGGTGTTTTTATGACGTTTTAATACACGAAAAGAAAATTTTAGTTGTTCACCAATAAACAAAATGAAGCGGTCATAGCAAGTTACATTGTAAGTATCTTGAGAGTTGTTCCTAATTGATCATTATATAACTTAACTTCAAGTTAAGACTACGTCCGTCGGCTTGAGCTCAGACTCGAGTTCGCACGCTTCTGGCAGGTCGCTCATAGCCTTCACCTAACAAGCATCCTCCGGTGATCGAGACTCATCGTCGTCCCCCTCTTCGTCGTTTTTGCCATAAAAGATCTTCATTTCTTTGGCCGACCCTAGCTTTTCTACTTTTCCTTTTTTATTGGTCAGCTCGAATGTATTCGAGTCGACTTGGGCCGAAATCATATATGGGTCTATGTACGGAATAGCCAATTATGCCATGATCCCTTCCGCTGCAGAGAACAATACGTGTCTCCTATTGACGACGTCGTCAACCTTGAAAGTTGACACTAGTCGGCGAGCATCCAAAAATGCCGCCTGGTGTTCTTGCGACTCGTCAAACAGGGCCTTTGCACGCTCGTGCAAAGGCCCTGTCTGGCGCGTTACACTCCCACAGCCTCCTACTGTGTAGCCTCTTGATCTTCTTTTCCTTTAAAAGATGCCGGCATTTACGTCTGCTTGCCGAAATTCATCATCGCGAGCGAAGCCCCCGTAGATTCATGCACTACGGTGTTGAGGAAAAACGCTATCTCGTTGAGGTATTCGTCCCATGCTCGATGATTATCTTGAGTGAACGAGGAAATTTCTTTCTTGACCGTGCGGTTTATTCTCTCTACTGAATTCACCTGCGGGTGATATAGCGGCGAGTACGAGTGGTGAATTCCTAGCTCTGCAAGTACTCTTATATTGTCTTGTTCTTGAATTTGGTACCATTATCCGAGTGAAACACCTTGGGTGCACCGAATCTCAAAGTCACTCTCTTCTTGAGTGCAAGAAGTATTGTTTCACCGTTGGCTTTGCAAAGTGGCACGCACTCTATCCATCAAGTTTACAAACCCTGAAAGATAAGTGCGTACTCGTAGCCTTTAGAAGACTTTGGCAAGGTGCCTATGATATTTCCGGCTACCCATTGCCAAGGCCTTTGCGCCATACGTTTTCCCATGAAACCTGATGGCGCGCGCTGTTCTATTCTGCTCAACTGACAGAGATTGCATAGTTACCTTAGGCTGCAGTGATCTGTTATGACTTTAAATTTATAACCTTCGATGTATTGGTGAAACTAACGTATGGCGAAAAGCACTGCCAAGCATTCTCGTTCACTGAATGTGTAATTCCTCTCTGTGGAGGTGAGTAATCTGCTGGCGAATTCAAGTACTTAGTCTTGTCCGTCTATGCACTGCGTCAACACAACGCTGTATCACTTGCATCAGTTTGTATGACAAACTGCTGATCGAAGCACGGTCAATGCAGTACTGAAGCCAAGGTGATAAGAGCTTTTATCGTCTAGAATGCTAATTGCTGTTCATCGCCCCAAACGAACGGCTGATTTTTCTTTGTCAGCCGAGTTAAAGGCTTGGCCAACATTGCGTAATTTTCCGGTAATTATCTATACCACTTTGCAGCTGCGGCGCCAGGCTGCTCGCGTTTCGTCGGTGAGACGTACAAGTGATGCTAGTAGAGTTTGCTTTAGTAGTGGTAGTACGCGGTACTCTTGCTCGCTCGCCAGTACGGTTTTGGCTTCTTTGGAAACTGTCCCAGTCGTGGCAGTTCATACAAGCGGTCAACGTTTGCAGTTCTGGCATCAGATTTTTATGTAAGAGGTCTAGTTGATTTTTCAGGCTTTGTTGTAGCTTTATTTCCTTTATGATGCCTCCCAGGCATGTCACAAGATCGCGCACGGGCTCGTGCACGCCTTGATATTTTCTCTCTGCCTCCATTGTTGGAATAGCCTGTTCGTGCCGTACAGTCTTGACGCCGCCGTATAGAACTCTTACCAGCTTCACCACTCATCTTTGTTGTTCTCGCATTATTTTGCGGCTACGCCTGTAAATACGAATGGCAGAGCCGCCATCCTCTCTGCTTCGGTCATTTGCGCTAGGGTTGAATTTCGTTGTTCCGCGAGACGAGCTAATTTTTCCTTCTTGCTACACGAATTTATTTTAGTGCCCACCTACTCTAACGTACTTGCTTGTTACTTGCAACGTTCAGGCGCCAGTTTGTAACGAGGCAACTGGCCTTGTGCACGGCGGCCACAAAGATGCCGAAGAGTCACCGAGCAGTTGTTATATTTGTTAAACTACTACGCCACGGCTATCGATCGCTAGACCGCATATGGACGTTAGCCGTCAATAGCTAAGTCACTCGCGTATATAAAATGCATAGCGAGTGAAGCTCGCTATGCTTTCTCCGCGTACAGAGTTGCTCGGCTGCCAACGGCGACGACGATGTCGCGGCTATATCCCAGTCCAACCCTGTCAAGTCCGGGAACAGGAGGTAGGAAGGACGGGGTTTGTAACAGCAAAAAGCGCAACTTGTGAATAGAATAGTTGCATATATTGATCACTTCAATTGTTTACAATAGTCGCACGCGTTGCGCGAGAGAACGATGTTCGGTAGACGAGCCAAGGATTCAGCGGCAAGAATCTCGGCTTCAGCGTCTTTATAGTCGCGTGAAGAAATTCGTGAGATACGAAGATGCGAAGCACGCGTCGAGCACAATCTCCGGGGACCAAGGTCAAACGACAGAATCCGGTCGAGGAGGCGTCCCGTTTAGCCAAGCTGCTCCACTCCTCGAAAGGCTCCTGGGTAGCTGCTTCTGGACGTCAAGCTAAAATCGAAGGGGCGAACCATGGGAGTTGATTGCTCGGATAATGCTCGTCGACACAATACGTTTATCGGGATACTTTAGTTTGGTCTCCGCAAGCCCGAAATAGTCTACCTTTACGCTCAGTATTTCACGCGCGCCTCAGCGTATGACTTGACAACACCGCGCTTGCATGCCAAGCTAACATCGCGCGACTAAACGAGCGCGCGCAATGTGAATTCGCGACCGCTTGTTACAGAATAAAGTATTGAAAATACACAGATAAAATACATCATTCCTTATTGAAATTACTATGAGATTCCATATTAATTTCTAATTCTAAAACATTAAAATATTTGTCGTGGAACAATTGAACTTTTAACATAATGGATAATATTTTTTAGTATAAATGTTGAATAAAGTTACTGAAGGGGGGTTGAAGAGAGCTAAGGGGTAACTGAGGGGAGGGGATGAGGAAGGGGGCTTCATGAATAGAATAAAACGCGTTTTTTTAAAGTTTCAACGTTATTTTAAGAGGGGCTGAGGGGGGGCTGAATTTCACCTTAGCTCAAAACAGATATATAATATAATTAGATAATATATATGTAGATATCATAATGAAAATATATAATTAATTGTAATGTTTGTTTAAAGCATCTATTTGATTATTAATTATAGTTTATTTAAAGAAATTTATATTGTATAATATTAAGTTATCTTTCCCTACTGAAAAAACTCGTGTAAGTGATCTTTACATAATAGTATATTTCGATACAAGGGCGCAAAGAAAATTATTATATAAAGATTTTTGTCATTTTATAATCACTAACAGATAGCTTTAAAAAATCATCTTAACCAAATCTGCAGATTACATCTTGTAATATGCATAAATACATACAGCATTCGTCATTTTATATTCACAAACAGATCACTTTAAAAAAAAGATTATATCTGCACAAATAATTATTTGCAGCATCCCTTTTATCTGGAGCAAATCTTAAGATCACCTCTGATGATGTATGTAAAATATACATATGTATCTATGTGACGCATATGATTTATAAAATAATTTTTTTTTTTTTTACATGGCATTTGGAACTCGAAAGTTCATCGCCTCATCTACGCAAGCCTTCCACGCTGCCCTATCTTGTGTCAACCCCACCCAAGATGCACCTCTCCGATCGTCACCCACCCGTCCTATTTCTACTAGATCCGCTTTTACGTTGTCCTCCCATCTACGTCTAGGTCTACCTAGAGGTCGCGTTACCATCGGCCTGCCCTTCATGACACGCGCTGCCGTACGGTCGTCTCCCATTCTCGCTACGTGCCCTGCCCATCCCAATCTGCGCGATTTTATTATTCTGTTAATATTTGGTGACGCGTACAGATTGTGTAACTCATCATTGTGTAGTCTCCTCCATTCCCCGGTTTCCTCATCTTTCTGCGGCCCGTATATTTTTCGCAAGACTTTATTTTCAAATACCCTAAAACGGTTGTCCGCCTGCTTAGTGAGAGCCCACGTTTCGCACCCGTACAGAACCACCGGCAGTATTATTGTCCTGTATATTCTTATTTTAACGTTTTTAGACAACAGCCTCGACTGAAGTAAATTACTCACGGCATAGAAGTAAGCATTACCCGAATGGAGTCTCTTATTTATTTCGACATTAATCTCGTTTCTATCATTTATGGTCATACCCAGATACCTGAATTCGCTAACCTTTTCAAAAGTAAAATTCCCAACTCTGAGATCTTCCTCCCCTCTGCAGATGCCAAGCTTATCCACAATCATGTACTTTGTTTTTGATTCACTCACTTCTAACCCTGTATACTCCACCGCTTTTATGAGGATTTCCGCGTTTCCTGCTACCGTTTCCCTACAATCCCCCAGTATATCCAAATCATCTGCGTAGCCTAGTATCTGCGTTGTTCCATTAAGCGTTGCGCCCAGCTGGCTAACCTGCATTTTTCTAACGGCATACTCTAACGTTAAGTTGAACAGCACCGTAGAGAGCCCATCCCCTTGTTTTAAACCATCGCGTATCATGAAGGGTTCTGATACATTACCGCCTACTCGGACCTTTCCCGTGCTTCCGTTCAGATATATTTGAATTAATCTCACGAGTTTTTTCGGTACACCGAGAAGTACTAGAATTTGATACATTTTGCTTCGCTTAATAGAGTCGTACGCTTTTTTAAAATCTATAAATAGTTGGTGTATCGTTTCGCAAAATTCCCACTTTTTCTCTAACAACTGTCTTATGGTAAACATTTGATCGCTCGTCGATCTGTTGCGCCGAAATCCGCACTGATAATCTCCTACTATATCTTCCGCGAATGGAGTGAGTCTAGCTTGTATTACGTATGACAGAACTTTGTAGCACGTTGCTAAAAGTGAAATACCCCTATAGTTATTGCAGTCTGTCTTATCCCCCTTTTTAAAAATCGGTATAATGATAGATTCTTTCCAATTTTCGGGTATTGTTTCATTTTTCCAGATTGCACATACTAGTTTATAGATTTTGAAAGTGAGCTTGACGCCCCCATATTTGAGTAACTCAGCTGGTATAGAGTCATTTCCCGCGGCTTTGTTGTTTTTTAGTTTTTTAATCGCTGCCTCTACTTCTTGGTAGCTCGGTTCCTCCACGTGAGGTTCAGCAGTGTGAATTTCGTCCCCTAATTCTTCGCTATTTTCGTGCACGTTTAATAATTTATCGAAATAATTTTTCCACAGCGACAGTAATTCGTTGTCATTTGTTACGAGGTCCCCGTTTTCGTCCTTCATCAATTGCGCTCTACTCCTAAAACCCTTTCTGATGGCGTTAATCCCTCTGTACATTTCGCGGGGATTATTTTCCTTACTGTTAGTTTCTATTCTCCTAATAAGATTCTTTTGAAACTCCCGCTTCTTATTTCTGTAGATCGCGCTCGTCTGTTTCCTTACGTTAGAATACTGTTTTACGATCCTATCGCTTCTATTTTGTAAGCTATCTAATTTAGCCTTTTTGCGCCTTTCAAACCAGAGTTCGCACTCTTCGTCAAACCATGGGTTGCTCTTTGGCTTTTTCTTTTTACCCAGTACTTTGTTCGCGGCCTCTTTTACCGTTTTTTCGATGTCCCCCCATAAGCTATTCGGTTCGTCATTCCCCTCCGGCGATGTGTTTGCTTCTTCAAGTGCCTGAAACCTGTTATTAATTTCTATCTGGTACCTAATTCGCTCTGTTCTATCTCGTAGTTTCTCAATATCGAAGCTTTCTACCTTGTTTGCCCGCTTACTATTTTGATTCGCTACTAGTCTAGCTCTTAATTTGGCTACTACTAGGAAGTGGTCCGAGTCGCTATCTGCCCCTCTGTAAGCCCTTACGTCAAGAACATTAGTATGACGTCTTTTTTCAATGAGGAAATGATCAATTTGGTTCTGTGTGGCCCCGTCCGGCGATGTCCACGTTGCCTTGTGTATGTTCTTGTGCTTAAAACACGTAGTTTTGATTATAAGATCTTTTGCCGCCGCGAAATTTATGACCCTAATACCGTTATCATTGCTGGCTTCGTGCAGGCTTTCCTTACCTATAGTAGGCCTAAACATTTCCTCCCTACCTATTTTAGCATTGAAATCGCCTAATACTATTCTTGTGTCGTAAGACGCGAACTGGTCGATTACCTGCTCTAAAGTTTCGTAATAGAGATCCTTAGCTTCTTCTTCTTTGTCCTCCGTAGGACAGTGTACATTAATAAATACATATCTATACCATTCCCCTTCGATAATGATGTACGAGAGCCTATCATTGACGGATTTGACACTTTTAACCGAATGTATGATGCTTTTGCTTACGAGAAATCCGGTGCCTAGAGATCCCCCACTCCCGGCCCCATACAGGTACGTGAAGTTACCCGATGCTAGTACTCCGCCATCTGGCCACCGCGATTCGTGTATTGCTACCAAATCTAGATTGTACCTATCAGCTTCCTTTACGAGTTCTTTAAACGCACCTGCTCTGTATAGACTGCGAACATTCCAAGTTCCGACCCTTAAGTCCCTTTTGGTTCGGATTTGATTTTTTTGAGCCATGATGTTATGTTAAACCCGCGCGCTTCGGATCCTGTTCTGATCGCAGGTGAGTCCACCGTTCTAGAGGTGATAACCCCCATACCTCTCTAGAACTAAGTATGAGAGCTTTCCGACTTTGACGAGGACAGTGTCAATTCGTCGTCAGACACACTACGGTTTCATTCTCGCATCCTAACGCCCCCCCCCTGCAAGGCAGCGCGCCTTCGCTGGCATCGTTATCGCGTAAGACCAGGTGACGAATCATTCTACACATCCCCTTTCGGGGCAGTTGTCATCGCTCCCGCATCCTCCTCGGCAGCAGGATTTTTGCCCATTTTTGTAATGTGTGATGAAAGAGATAGATTGAGAGATAAGAGTTAATGTGAAGTGTTTTTGTTGTTGTGGTGCTTGCGTAGTGTTTCTAGATGAATGCGTTCGACAGTGTGGGCTCATCACACCCACGCCTGTTCCTATCGGCTGTCCGCGGCTGCTTATTCAATTTATTCGCAGCTAACCTCTTTCTCAGGGGCTGTTCCTCTATCCGCAACCTAAGGACGCGCTGTGTAGTGGTGATAGGCACCCACCCGTCCGATCTGGACGACAACGCCCAAGACCCGCTTAGGGTAGCGGCATTGTAACAGGATTTATAAAATAATTCAGAATAAAAATACGAATAATAGTACATTACGATACGTGTGACTTAAATGGTTCTTTTTTACACGGCGCAGTTAGCACCCGAGCGTAGCGAGTCAAGAGTATCATATACAATTTTATAGCACAGACTGCTAAAATCCGCAAGTCTCGTCAATTCATGATTAAAGTAGTCCTTATTTGCACTGTGAGGTTAGCGCACGAGCGTAGCGAGTGTGATAAACAAGGTGCAAAAAAGGACTACTTTAGTCACAGATAGGCATGACTTAACAGCGGATTTTAGCCACACTGTGCTATAAAAAATTTTTTTAAATACTTTAATAGTCAATATATTATTCTATTCTGTTTGAACAGATTTGTTCTCCTTTTCACATTGGTTAAATACAATGAACTGTAAGTACCATCAATAGTCACAATACAATTATTGAAAATTAGCATTTTACTGGAATTTTCATCTGGTAGGTCTGGTGTGTAAAGTCAAATATCTGGATGATACAAAACTTATGATCTTGGTATGCAAAATTGTATGTGCACAGTTCCATTGCATGTTAATTCATTATTCAAATCAGACTTTAAACTCTTATTCCTTGTTGATTTAGATGATGGGACTCGATGAATTTTAGTTTGGGTATCAACTTGATCATTCTAATCTGTCTTAGCAGAATTAGTTCTAGCATCGTGTCCTTGATTTTGTTCGTTGAGAGCTGTCTCTTGCAATCTTCTGACTTTAGATGGAGTTTCAGTACCAGAAGTTGAATCTTGAATTGGTTTCGTAGCAGGCCTTTTCATGATATTAGAGGTCGGTGGTAGGTTCTCTTTATCCGGATCAACTTTAGTAGACTTAAATTTTTTAGATAACACAATTCCACTACTTATCTGTTGGAACATCCTTTTTTTATTTTTCATTAAATTAGTGATGTATCCGTAAGCTACATTTCCAGACTTCCAGCCACCATGCCTCTGCAGCGTAAGCAGATCTGCACCGGCATCAACGAGTAAAGTTGCAGAAGATTGGCATTAGGTAAATTCAAATAGGAAGCAATATCTTTAGGCATGCTGCCAATTTTGTTGATACCGATCACTTGGTTCGTACAGAATCCTTTGGAGTATTTAAAAAAGAATCTGTCAATCTCACAATTAGCTGGTCGAGAAAAAATATACTTCATGCAAATATCATATAGTGCACCGGTAATTGTGAATGATCTTGGAACAGAATTCTTGGTCTTGATAATCTTGACTAAAAGAGCATCTTCAAATTTTAATACATTCTCCATCGTCAACTCCACAAATTCTTCTCTTCAGAGAGCATCAGCTATGCCAAAGATGAGTACTACCTATAAAATGTTATCAAAAAAGATCATATCACATAAATTAACTAAGATCTAAGTACACTAATTTCTCTTACCTTTTCACATAAATATTTACTATCTTGTGCTTGGCTCAGAAACTTTGATATCTGTTCTTTCTCAAACACAGCTGACTTTTTTGGTATATACCCTCTGCTCTGTTTTTTAAAATAATTTGTTAGCTTTATGTATTTACTCATATCAATGTTATCATATGCATTGATGGTGGTTTTCAACATAGAGTATGTTGACCAAAGGCTTGTACATGTATATCTTTTGGAAAGCACAGCGAAGTAAGCTATTATCACATCTTCGCAGAAGGAATTAGTTTTGTGGTCTCTACGCCACTTCTTGAATCCATTATATGCAATGGAATATAATCTCTTAGATTTATCAGGTAGCAAATCTAGAGATATTTTTTGAGCTGCTTTTCTTATTTCTTTAGAAACAATTTTATTTGTTTCATCGCTTAAATCACTCTCAGAATCTATAATTTTCACAACTTCAAAAACTTTGTTCATATAAATACGTATATTTACAAAATATACACTAAAATAAAAAAACTGAATCTAAGAATAAAGTAAATCAAAATACAAAGGCAACTGAAGGAAAATTTATTTCAATAAAGTAAAAAAGCTAACCTCAAATTCAACTAAATGCTAAATGATACTAATAATTTTAACCAAATTGAAACTAATGATTAAAAAAACTGAAAAAATGACAATATATGTAGGTACTTTGTACATACAGAGTGTAAACACAGTTTGTATCATAGCTTTACATTTTGTATCATAGCTTTACATTTTGTATTATAGCTTTACATTTTGTATCATAGCTTTACATGACGTTATCGATGTAATCTACAAACACTGTCTGACGCGCATGCGCAGTACATCTATACAGTGATATGTCTGCGAAAGTTCAAATAGCGATAACGATTTTTGTTTTGTATTATTTTTCGTATGTGGGGGAGGGGCTTCGATCAAGCTGCGTAGCATAAACCCTACGACGCCTTTGCGGGCTCACGTGTTTGAGGACGAGCACGTGTGGCAAACTACGCTACGGGTCAAGCTTCGCACAGCCTGCAAGAAGCCATATAGCTATAAAACTGCATATTGAATTCGAGCAAATAATACAAAGTAGCTAATAATGGCTTATTGCTTTTTAATATTGGAATTGAATATGCTTCCAAATGAGAATACTACTTAAAGTAATATCATTCCTTATTTCTTACACTGATTCCTCTGTTTTAAGTAATCTCATTTACTCTTATGGTGTAGTATTTTTATGGTGAATTTGTGCCATTAGATAAATAAATATCGAGATATTGAATATAACATATTTCTTTCAGCAATATTTTCGATTTAAAAGGATCATTTTTCTCAGTGCTTGGTTATATTTTTTTTGGAGCAGTTTACACCTAAATAGCAGTTTCGAAAAATTCTGTTGGACTTGAACATATGCTTTAATGAGGCTATGTGTTTGAATCAACTCAACTATGCAGATAATGTTTACAAGACCTTTTGATTGAACAAGATTCTCACGCTTTATTAAAATAATAAAATTAGTCAGTCTATGCTTCAATACTAACAAGTTAATTCCGTGCACCAGAAAAATCATTTAAATTATTGATGGTTTTTAATTTGTTAGATTTTACTTTTTGCCGAGACTTTGTTAATATCTAGTACTTATAAATCATTCGGTAGCGAATTAACAGTTGTAATACCTTTATTATAGCTATTTTTATCACTGACTTTTTAGTAAAATGATACTTTTATACTTAGTGACACTGGTTTAATTTTAAATGATTTTTTTTATGCATCGTTATAATTTATTTATTAGAATATTTTTTTTATTATTGCAGTTCGACAAAAGAAATGGCAGTACAAGAGCAGAAGTTGTACATGATATCATTCAAGTAGCAAATATAGCCGATTTGGTATGAATATATTTACATATTTATTAATTTAATCAATAATTGTTTGCAAAGAAATGTTGAGATATGTAACTATACTCTTTCAGTATTTCCCAATTATTATTTTCTTGTAGTAGAGTCTAATTCGTACTGAAAAATCTCATGATTCCCTGCAGATAATGTCCAGGAGTCAAGATTATGACTTTGTGGTCGATCTCGGCGATACTTCCCCCCTTCATCATGGCCCTTCTACCAAATAACGTAACATCATTTTTTTATCGCGTTAATTTTTGGAAACCGCTGTAAATCGAAAACTAAGCTGTAAAACTTCTTAAAAGAAAATAGGCTGATTGAGTATGATAAGAACTACTTTCTGTACAAATATTGAGATATTCCACTAATTATTTCCTGAAAAAAAAATCGATAACTAAAAAACCTGTTTTAACAAACCGTAATAACTAAAGAAAAAAACTTAAATCCTATTAAAAACTTGGCTACTGTGAGCCAGCTAAGATTAGCGGCTGATGCGGGTAAAATAAAGACAAGCGTATTGAACCCAGGATTTTAGTTATCAGTGAAGCGATAACAAGCTTGAGATTGGTTAATTTCTACAATGTTATGGGAATGACTTTAAAAATGTATAACACAAAACCGATGAACGATAATCTAATTTATTTTTAATAAAAAAATAAGAAATATCATTTACTTCCAGATGGATATTTACTGATTTACTCTTTATTGTGTCAATTTCGCATATACATACGGGTTTCGACTATACGCCTTTCTTATTACAAAAGAAAATTATGCGTACACTCTCGGTGGACTCTGGGTGGTTAAAGTAGATAGAAACACCAATCAACGCCACCAGAAAGTCCAAACCAATCTCCAGGATTATTTCTGGATAGTTAAAGTAGCCAGAAACTCTAACCAGCACTGCTAAAAAGTATAAATACATCTGCAAAGTCGTCTGCTGTAAGTTGAAGTAGCGAGCAAGGCCAATCCACACTGCCCAGACAGTGTAAATTCAGGTTTAGTGTCGTCTCCATCTAGTTAAAGTAAATAGCCAAGTTTCACCCTATTGAAAAACCTTATATGAGAATCAGATGAGAATCAAAAGTGATTTTGGCGTGATTTTTAGATGAGAGTCAAGTGAGTCTCTTTTGATTCTCACTTGATTTTCATATTCTCATCTAATTCTCGTCTGATTCTTATTTGATTCTCATCTTACCGAAGTCGAATGTTATTTTGTCAAATCTTGATTTAGATTTGTAAGGAATTTGTGAGGACTTGTAAGGTTAGTAAAAAACGAATAATAATTAAAATATAACAAAATAACATTTGGCTATCGTCAGATGAGAATCAGATGAAAATTAAGTGAGAATCAAAATGAGACTTACTTAACTCTCGTCTGAAAATCACGCCAAAATCACATTTGATTCTCATCTGATTCTCATCAGAGGTTTTTCAATAGCGCAGACAGTCTAAATTTAGAAAAAAGGTCGTCCTCTGGTAGTATAACCAAAAACGCTAGCCTACACTAGTTAGGTAGTGTGTCCAGGGTATACATACATATTCCACCTCTACATATAAAAATAGATCACACAATTGCATTGTTACACATTTTATCTTACTGCAGACAAAAGAATATATGATAACTGCAGACTGTTGTAGATTCCGGGAAGAAGTTAATTCTTCTGCGCACTGCATCTAAGAAGAAAGTATCAGCATCTTTATCCGCCTGTATCTAGGTCAGCACAGTAATATAGAAACAGCAAGAGTACTTTAAAAAGCATAACATAACCAAGTGAGAACTAATGGCTGCTGTTAATACATATTGTCCTTTTTGACAGCACTACGTAAAAACTGACACACATACACCATATGTTCGCAACACTTTTTATACTTGTTGTTCTAGGTATTAACAAAAAACCGCGAGCGAAATCGCCGTGAGCGAAGAATGCTTAAAAACCCACGTCATACGCAGGCATCGTTGCAGCACTTTTGATGTGCAAACAAACACTGTTGCATCCAGTCGTTGTTGCGAAAAAGTCAAACCGAGCAAGACATTTTATGATAAGTAAAAACCGGAAGACCGCTCTAAACGTCGAAACACACACGGCAGGTGGCTCCTTGAACCTTTCACCAGTCGGCTGCCGGATAGATGCACACAATGTATGTGCAGTTGTTGAGCTTGCCTCGCCAGAGCCACGGCCAGAGCCAACGAACAATTATTTGGCGTAACTTAGATGATAATAAAACTATTTTTTTTTTTTTTTGTTCATATTTGTTGACCTTACTGAAAAGGCTTCAGTGAAAATCAGATGATTTCCAGGTGATTTTCAAGGGAAAAGCGTGCCAATTCCGTATTTGATTAGCAGATGATTTTTAGGTGAAATGCATGTGACCTCTTATTTTAAAAACCCAATTTTTTTCGAATTTGATTAGTACATGATTTTTAGATGAAAATCGTGTAACTTTTTATTACTTTAAAATATTCTGTTTTGAATTTATATTTGCTATAATTGAATAAACTTTTTGAATATTATTATTATTATTATAATTTTTTTATTATAATGGTTCTAATGCTGAATTGTTCGCATTTGCTATTTCGAAATAATTATTCAAAAAGACTGTTGATATTTAGTGATAAATTTTATCGTTCGCAAAGATTAACAGAATCTTTTTGAATATTATTGGTTATGTGAGCATCATCAACCCAAGTCCCAGGATGGATATCCATGTAGAAAGTTTGTATATTTTAGTAAAAGATAATATTCATATGTCAGAATTAAATAAAGCGGTTGAAATGCTACACGAATTTGTAGCTAAAAATAAGAAGTTCTTTAGAGAAAATGTAATGAGTTACAACACTGAAAGAAAATGGTAATGCGGGACTTCGATTTTTTTGGAATCCCACACCTCCATTTATAGTTGAAGTGTACAAACTCGAAAATTAAAATGTGAGGACTCCACAATGGTACTGTAAGACTTCAAAAATATGTTGAAATCAAACAAGCCCAGATTCGAGTCGCTATACTTCTAATTCGGTGCCGCGGCAGTTCAATGACGCGTTGAGCGCTCGGAGCCCCACAGCGAGAAGGCGCAGCATCTCGATAATAGGCGTCTCAGACGCTCATCAGTAGAGCTGTGTTAGTACCGTGTATACGAGATGCTCTTCTCTCATCGGCTCGTTTTCACGAGACTTATTTGCACTAGTGTAATACACTAATATCAATAATTATTAATATACTATACATGTATATTTTTCAGGTATTTTTTAAGAAAAGATTACACTGTTACAGTAGTTTGAAAAATAAATAAATAAATTTGTGCATGAGTAAGGATTTGTAAGTATTTTATTATTAAATATCATATTTTGATGTTACATAGGTGTTTCCTTTAATTTGTGTCAATAAACACGGTCCTATTTTAGGTAATAATTTTACATTAAAGACTGCGTAAGGTTCATCATGCACAACAACTTTATATGCATAATATTTCCAATAGAAAAAAAAGATTCACTACGTGACTTACAAGAAAGTAGATTTCGTTATTAATATAAAATCTACTATTATATTAAAGTGCTTCATGTAGCTCATGTATGCCGTGAAGCCATTCACATATTTTCTCAAGAACATAACATCTAGTAGTTACCCTGACACCTGGACATCATCTATGAGGCGGATATAATTCTGGGTCTTAAAATTGTTGGGCCTTATAATTTTGGGCCTTGAAAATTTGGGGCTCTAACATTTTTGAACCAATTCCGATTACAACCGATTATCATAGACACAAACGCTAATCCGTCAAAACACGATAACATTTGCACCACTATAAGAACCGATTAATCACGATCTCACAGTATTGTTTAAATACTGATTGGGACCGATTACGATTACAACCTATTATTACCAAACTTAATTCTAATCCCTTATTAAAACACGATTACATTTGCACCACTATAAAAACCGATTAATCCCGATCGTACAGTATTGTTTGAATGATGATTAGGCCCGATTCCGATTACAACCATTATTACCGTATAGGGTTCAAATTACAAAAAAAATCAATGGTTAAGACCGATTTTTTCAATTAAAAGAAATCTGGGTTTTACGTATTCGGACCGACTTCCAATTAAAGCCGATTAATACCAATTAACTAGTAATCGTACTGCTCGATTATCTCAATTAAAATTGATTAGAAACGATCAAAATGGAATCGTCATTAATAGGATCTAATTGATCATATTTAGCAGGGTAACTTATGCGGCGACAAGCCATTTGGCGTGAGTCAATTTAAAAATTCTATTGGCAACATCTTTTTGTTATCATCTTTGCATGAATCTACACTTAGATACTCTCTTACATCGCCTTGCATCTTATTTAAAATGTAATGATTAATTTTTAGTACATCATCGTTTTTTGGCGCTAAAGTTACTCTTTTGCTAAGTTTATTGGCATTATAATTGTTAAAGCAATCTCCATAAATTTCCATAATTATATCACTGGTTGATAATAATTCTGTTAAAAGTAAAGTTATATCATTGTCCATTTCAAATTTGTTGGAATATTTTCCATCTTCAATTTTTAATAGCCATTGTTTAAACTATTTGTCACAGTAACTAACTCTTATTTTATCTTTTAAAGTCATTATATGGGAGTTACTCCATAAATGACTATTTTTCACACAATTTTCCACTCTTTCCATGTTTGACAACAGGTAGTATTTGTTAGAGGTCACCAGATACAATCATTAATTTGCCACCAAATTCAATGTCATTATTACATAAGTCTTTGAATAATTTATCCACTGCCTGAAAAGCATGTTTTGATGTCATTGTTATTTCATCCCAAATTATGATTTCTACATTTCCAAGATTTTTTCATAATATTGAACTGGAAGTAATTTTGCACGTTGAATCTTTATTTATATTCAATAGTAATTTAAAAATTACAAGTGAAGTTCTTTCATTTATTAATAAATTTGCTGCTATACCAGTCCGTGCTATAGGTGAAACACTTAATTTTTTTTATTTGAATGAGTGATAATTGTCATTAGTATGTAGCTTTTTCCACTACCTTCAGGTACATCAATAAAGAAACACTTTACTTGATTAGCTTTATTAATGACACTATTTATTACTGCATCGAAAATTTCACGTTGTTTATTCGTTAAAGAGCTTGTATTATATAATGAATCATTTTAATTCCATTTGTTGCATAAAATTCTTCATAATTGGTTTTCATAACATCAGAAGTTAGCCAGTGTATACCCGTGACTTGTTAAAATAGAATTGGTATGTTTCAGTGAGATATTTTCACGTATTTCTTTTATATAGTAGTTTATTCAATTGTTTGCTTTTGCACTAAAATAATATTGACGAAAAGTAACAGCAAGCTAGAATTTACTGTAAGAGTGTCTTTTTATAAAATAAATAAATACACAATAATTAAATGATTGTCTGCAAACTTTGAATTAGTAAAAAAAATTAATTAATAACAGTTTAATGTTGAATAATAAATTTTGGGTCCATAAGGTACTGAGCGGTCGTAGCAGGATTAGGTAGAATACAATACACAAGATATTTTACGTTTATTATAAATGTGTGGCATGAAGCCTTTAATCGTTTTATTATTATTCTCACGCAACTATGAGAATTAGTATCGAACCAAAGCAGTACAAATCAATATGTCAATATCAACAATATACTCGACGATACAGCAGAAGTAATAACCGTAGTTGTATTTATTATTTACGTCTAAATAAGAGAAAAGATATCATATTGTAGATCAGGAAACTATTTGATTGTTGATTGAAGCTAAGTTGAATTATATGTCTAAGTGAATAGCTATAATAATTATTAATATATGAAATGAGGTTAAATGTACGATAAACAGTCATGTATTAGAGAAGAACAATAATTATGTTATGTTGATTTGCGATTGAACGAACTTAACAGGATTGATGAATTGCGCGTGAAATTTGAATATTATACTTAAAATATGAATTTTAAGAATTAAAATAAAAGGGCTTGTTTGACCTTGCCTATAACACAGGCAGGAGCCTGGCTTTCAAACAGGTCTTCTAGATCAAACAAGCTAACGTCTATTGTAATTAGAAAACGAAAATATTGTAATATGAAACGGTGTTATAAATATATAATTTGGTTACGTGAATGCTATAGGAAACGTGTTAAACAAAGATTGAAAAAAAAAATGAATGAACACGTTGATCTCGTGGTTATTACTCTGATACGCACGAGGTGTTAATATGCCGTAGTTAGTAAGAAAACTAGATTACGTTTGCGTTCATGGGAAAACCGACTGGGGGTCGACATAGCCGGCCCAGCCGGACAGCGCACGTCTGTCTTTTTATAACTCGTCGAATGCAGAATTAGTATGTTAATATTAAGTGCAGAGTTTTTTCCAGGACTGGATGTAAACTCCCCGGATCAGTTCGTATTGAATATCCCCGGGTGCACACTATTAGTAAAAATTTAATTAAAATGAATTGTACAAAGTAAAATGTCCTGCAGGACTGCTAGTGGTTCTGCAAGCATACATGGACAATGGCTTCCTCTGGATCACTCGCACACGTGGCGTCTTCGCATTAGAATTGTGTAGAGTGATGCTGCTGCTTAGAGGAATGGAGTCGTACTGCTCGCGCTGGAGCACTCGTGCCGCTAGCGAGCTGGAGAGACGCGATGCTAGAGAGAGACCGCATGATGCGCGCGAACGCATTTACATTTACACGCGTACTCAGCACGTCGCTGTGGGGACGCGCACGCGCTACTAGAGAGAGAGAGAGAGAGAGAGTGCGAGCCTCCAGTGCCGTAGCATGCGAGTTAGCGCCTGCGGTAGTAGATCAAGTTTGTAGCCAGCTGCTTGGGCTCCCCACTCTTCAGGCATGGTCTTACTTGACCGTTGCAATTTATAAAGTTTTTTGTAGCTTGATTTTTTTGTAATTAATGTTTTTAACGTGCAATTTTTTTATATCACAGGTCATGAGTCAAAAAGGTCGGTACAACATATAGTCAAGCAGTAATGAACTCAGTTGAACACCAAATCATCTACAAGTGTAAGATATATATTATATACATATATATTAATCTTTTTTTTTGACATACTTACGTTTTTCTTGTTCACACACAGTGTAACTATATGCAAAGTATTAAATATTTGCTGTTGCGATAGCAATCATGCTGTTTTTTGATAAATTATGATATTCTAGGGCGCGTATTCAGCTCTTCTTTAAATAGAATATACTTATCGTAGAGTCTAATATGTGATTATAGCCTTACAGTTTAGTTCAGCTCCCTGTTCATTTTGCTGGAAATTAGCGTTAAGCACCTCTCTTTCTGCCTTTCTATATGTCACACACATTATTTTAGTTCCTTTCAGAGCTTTTTCTCAATAAAATAAACTGTACACTGTAGTGTATACATGCATGCTTGTAATATATGCATGCATTATTTTTCAAAACTCCATTAAGTATTTATAAGCACAGTTTATATTTTTTATATCACGCAGATATGTAATTTACTTTGTCGTATATTCTCACTTACACTAAACCTCAAACTCTAACCAATGTGTATGTAAGATACTCTGAGATAAAAATCCACACTATACGCCTGTAAAAAGCTTGTCCATGTTTCCAATGAATTTACAATTAACTTTTGCATGCATAAATGTTTTTGAAACTATCTTACATGCGCATGAAAGGTTAATAATAGAGTTTGAGGTTCAGTGTGCGCATGAGTTGGAGTTATAGGGTGAGGGTCGACCACGAATTCCAGCCAAAGACTCATTAATTTACATCCTGTTATAAGTCTTCCTCGAATTTTAAGATCTTAAACATCAATTTATTTCATTTTACATTTATGAATGCATATATTTATTATTAACATAAAAACAATGTATTTATGTTGAAGATTTTGATACTCGGGGAAGACATATCAGGATGGGTGTGAATTACTGATCGTTGCGAGTCTTTGTCTGGGATTCTAAGTTGACACGTACACAATACTTAGAATTTTACGTTTATGCATATGTATATTTATTAATTAGATCAAAAGAAAGACTTGTGTACACGTGTTAACTCTAACTTTCTTATGAATGTATCTTGAATAATAATTTTCAATTGTATTTTTATAGCAGCTACCTCCAAAAAAAACAACTGCTTAAAAAAACTGAAACGACTACTGCGGTATAGTTATGAACCTATTAGTTAATGCATATATGCATAAATCTATATAAAATAAAAAATATTCTTCAATAATAATATTTTATAATGGATTCCCGCAAAAGTACCACTGGCTGATATACAAAATGTAATAAGGTATAGAAAATCATATACTACAAATACTACAAATTGTATTAAAAAAAACGACAATTTTTTTTAATTATTTTTACAGAATAAAGCAGTAAAAGAAAATACTGCCCCGCTGTTGAAGAGAAATGTTTCATATATGCCAAACGATGATACTCCATCGAAACGAGTAAAAGTATGATACAGCAACAAATTTTGCAAAAGTAAACTTTTTTTATATTCAGATTTACAGTTCAAAATAATACAAAAAATTTCCTGTTTTTAGGTAACAAATGTTGAATCAGTGCATCCATTATCAACGTGCAAAGACGAAAGACAGAAAATAAAGAGAGAAATAGAATCCTTAAAAAAAAATCAATAGTTATGAAGTACAGTTAGCAGATGCTAGAGCACAAAATGATTCTATAAAGAAGTAAAGGATTTGTACAAAAAAAAATATCAACACAAAGAGATTGAATACAATGCTCTACTGAAACTTAATCAGGAGTTTCAAGCTTCCATGATCGAAAAGACCAGAGAAATGCATGGTATGGTGTGTATATATGTATATATTTTTTTTACGTACATATATATAATTGAATTAGTACTAATAATAATAATAATTCTTTTTTTTCCAGAAATGTATGAAAGACTTGCAGATTTCCAAAAACAAGTACCGCTTGGATGTAATTTCCCTGCTTTTGGTATTTTACGAACAACTGACAATGTGATAAAGCTGTATATATGTACATTATTTAACCCTAATTTTTATTAATGTTGGGTTTACGGTGGCCTTATCAGTTTCGTTAAAGTACCTGTTTAATTCATGTACTTATTGTTTTTGTTTACAGAATCATATACGTCATGATATGTGGGTATCAGAAAATAAGAACACTGGATTCAAAAACAAATCAAAGACACCATTACAAGCAGCAGCCAACATTACGACGTTAGTTTTTACAATGAACTACTATCAAGTACTAAAACAGGCTTCAAAAGCAGAAGAAATGGAGTCGGAAAAGAACAATGTGGTACATTAGACCCCGTAAAATTAGCTGTCTGTGAAGTTATTATACAAAACTAATTATTAAATTCAACAGCATTTTATGATTTATTTACATAACAATTATTTTTTAGCATTTTATAAATACTGAATGAAAATTGAGTATACTCCCGTAACAACGGAAGATGCTAAAAATTTAGTTGTTGATATGACGAGATACAGTTATTATGCAGGTAGAAAAATTGCAGATCTTATAGACACCTTCGACAAAGAAGCTGCGCAAACCAATGAAAATAACGATTATCAGTAAAAAGAAGATTCAAAAAGAAAAAGAAACAATTGATTCTGATAAAGAAGGTTCGAATAGCAATCAAAATTCTGAAGAAAGTGATGAGAGAAACGAAGAAGAAAATGATGACGATAATAACGACAGTACGACTAACAGTAAAAACAATATTTAAAATGAAAATGATATTATTGATGCTGAAAAAGAAGGTTCAGATAGTGATGATGAAGAAAGTACTGGGAGAAATAATGAGAAATATGATGACAATAATTCACCAAATGACTACGATCAAGTATTTGCCAGTTATGAAAAGAAAATTAATGAGCAAGAACAAGATATTAAAGATGATGACTGTACGACACATGAAGAAATTGAAAATGAGATATCTAACCAAGAAGATCAAGCGGCTGATCCGTTATTTATAAATTCCGATGACTTTACAGAGGATGGAAAGTATTTAGATTATTTACGGACATTAAGTCCTGTATCTTCTGTGCTTGATAATGGTATTGGTGAATAATCATGTGCAAACTACAGATTTGCACATGGCGTATTAAGTATAGAAAAAACGTTCTAAATGTGTTCTGCATTTTATAATTTATAGGATAATGTTTATCAAAAGACTGTTAACTAATCAATAAAGTTCTAAAGTATTTCGTTTCATTTGTAACATTGTAAGAGCAGAAAAGCTGTCTCTTGCAATATTTAAATATTTATTCTTTTCGTAGTAAGAACAATTATTTCACGTTTTAAATGTGTTCTGCATGACATAATTTTCTACAAAAAAAGTCTGCACAGAAATCTGCAGAGATCTTTGCAGAGATCTTAGCAGGGAATTTGGATTCTCTACAGAGATTTATCTATATGCACAAAAATCTGCAAAGATCTTTACAGGAATCTCTGCACATTTTACTGCAGCATTAAAAAATGTCTGTAGAGAATCCAAATTCCCTGCTGAGATCGCTGCAAAGATCTATGCAGATTTCTCTGCAGACTTTTTTTGTACGAGTTAAATAATATAGAGCAAGAGACTATGAACTAGTCCATAAAATTCTAAAGTATTTATTTTAATTTGTAAGATCGCAAACGCAAGCAAGCAGTTGGTTGCAGTTGATATAATTTGTAAGAAATATTGTTGATTAAAGAGACAATATAAATCTAGTCCATAAAGTATTTTGCAACTTAATTCATAAGATTGTAAAAGTTTATAAACAACCAATTGTTTGCTATTTATTTTCATAGTTAAAACCGATTATTTAACGTTAGTAAATATGGTTCCAAAGTATTTTGATTACTCGTTGCACTCCAAATGTCGTGCAAAAAGTTTGTTTTTGCATATGGATTTGCGTGTGCAAAATATCCTTTTTCCGCACTCTAATGAGCTTATGAAGTAATGAATTCTTTTCATTCCGTTAATTGTAAGGTTTCGATTATAACCGATTTTAGCAGATTCCTTCCTGCTAGCCAATGTATTCAGAATAAAATTCATTTAACAAAATAAAATATTTTCAATTAAATCTAATTTGTATTGATTTATTCAAATTTAAACTGATTTAAACAGATATACGAGGCAAAGATTGTTATACATTATTTGGTTATAATTGTGATTCTTAATCGGAAGTATTCCGATTAAAAGCGAATAAACGAATTATAACCTATTAAAACCGATATGATGTATTAAAACCGATTACATCCAATATCTAAGTCCTGTAGTTTTTTTTTTCTGAAATTTATTTTATTAAGATTTAATAGGGTACATTATTTTATGTAGGAGAATTTCCGATTAAGATATCCAATTAGAATGTATTATTTTTTTCTTAATCGAATTTAATAAGTTACTAGCAAAAAAACGCTCGCTTCGCTCGCGATTAACAAATTAATTGTGATGATATTTAAGGGGATGTCGTCCCAAAAAACACTGTTTTTCTATTACATAAAACTTTTTGAATAAAGTTTGCTAATGAAAAACCGAGTTTGTAGCGCCGTAGTGTTAAGGTAGTTCACTTGGCTCAGTGGTGCTCAATTCGAGATTGAATTAGAAAATTAATTTTTTTAAATATTATGCAGTGTTATCAAGTGTGAAAACTCTAGAATTTTTAGTTTTGTATATCAAAATATTGATAGAAAGTGTTTAGAGCATCAAATATCCTCAAAACTTAGAAAAGTGAGAAACACTACGCGCATATATAGATATACTGATAGCATAGAATTGAAACTTTCGATTGCTGTAACTCTTCAAAAAGCACCGCTTGCCCTATTAAATTTGTATTTCTTTACTAGATTTATTTTCTTCGTGATTAAACAAAATGTACACTAAATTTAGACTTAGCCTATGCTTCCCATGTTAAAATACACAACTTCAAGACCCGATATCTTAAAAAATCATACTCTTTGGGGGTTAAAAAATTTTACCACGTTATAGAGGGCACTTAATAGGATATATTTACAAAATTGCAACAATCTGTAAGAATATTAATTCTTTTAAGTGAACTACCTTAAGTTTAATGAATCGTTCTACCGAAAGAAAATTTCGATCAAACTTTTTGTTTTTCCAAAATCTTGGAAATACGAACTTAACGCGTTCTTCATCGTACTCATGCGATTGCAGCGCCAACCTTCAAATCTAATTTTACATAAAACTTTTTAAACAAAGCTTGCAAATAAAAAACTGAGTCTGTAGCGCCGTAGTGTTAAGTTAAATGAATTGTTCTACCGAAAGAAAAATTCGATCGGACTTTCTGTTTTTCTAGAAGTTTGAAAATACAAAATACTCCGTAGTGGATTTGCGAAGCTCTTGCGCCGACATCCCCTTAATTATTTGACGTGTCATTATTTAATATACTGTTAAATATTAGATGTACATTTGATGGTTGTTAATTCATGTGGAACGTTTTTGAAATGCTCCAATAAGATTGCCAAATTGATAAATTCTAACCAAAAGCACGACTTTGGAAAGGTTTCATAAGAATTAATTACTGTCGAGTATAAATGAATATATTCAATACAGCTAACATTCTATAAAAGTAGTTATAGCAACTAGTACATACGGCCGTCTTTAAAATTATAGAATAAAATAGAAATGAATTTTGAATACTAAAAAATGTTTTTAAACTCTTTGTAATTATTTGATAACTGTATTAGTTATATTAAGAAAATCTAACAAAAAAATAATACTAATTAAACATTTTTTTTATTTACACTTATAAAATAATGTAAATTTTTAGATTATAACAATCATAACATTTATATTCTGTACTAAAATGTAATACATAATACGATATTTACTTTTATATTAAATGATAACGATATCTTCAATCCCTAACGAAAAAGAAAAATGAAAACAATTGAAAAAAACGTTATGAACTGCAGATGATAGCAGAAAAATGTCGGAATTGAGACAAAGATAACAGTAATCTTCTGTTGTCTGCAGTTTTATTTAGTTTGCTAGATTCTTCGGTTGGATTTCTTTTTTTTTCAGGTGTAAAATTTTACAATTTACAAAATAAATAAAAAATTAACACAACAGATCAAACTATTAGTAAGTGAAGACAACAGTTTTTTCATAGTTCAAAGCAGTTTTCTTCATTTTATAATTGCTGTCTTCTACGTTCACTAGTTTGTTCCCAATCAAAACAGCTATCTTCGCATTCCTACACATTTTCCTTTTTAAGAACTTTTTTAAGAATACACGCCTTTGGCACACTTTGGCACAATATTGGCACAGTTTGGCACAATGTTGGCACAGTTTGGCACAGAATTTTTTTTTTTTTTTTACTAGGGAAGTTGTTTAGAATTATTAAAATTCATAAAATTCACATAAAATAGGTGTTACCATCTGGATGATAACACCAAAACTGTGGTTGTGAGCTCTAAAATTTTTATTTTCCAATAATTTTATTTAAACTAAATTTTATATCGAATACTTAAATGTGTTTTGTACCAAACTGTGCCAAACTGTGCCGTAATCATGCTAAACTTTGCCAAACTGTACCTATGTCTTGCCAAACCGTGCGATAATGCACGAAAATTGAGTAAATAATAGTAGTAAAACTAATTATGTCAAACTGATCATACCAAACTGGGCCAAAACTGTGCCACAGCTGTGCTAAAACTGTGCCAAACTGTGCTATAAGTGTGTTAAATGTCCAAAATGTACACGTTTTGGTACAGTTTGGCACAGTTTTGGCACAGCTCTGGCACAGTTTTGGCACAGATTGGCATATTTTTCATTTCCACTGGGGTGCTACCTAAATCATCCACCATAATTGCTGATTCATCGTAATCGGCATCGAACACGGCATCCAATTTTTTTATTGAAAATTCACTGAAATTTTTAATAGCGTAACCTTTTAATTTTTTGTAATTATTATTATAATCTACTTACTTTTATTACTTTTATTAATTTTCTTTAGAGCTATAAATATATATATATATATATATATATATATATATATATATATATATATATATATATATATATATATATATATACCTAATCAACCGAGCGACGTTAGGAGTGAGGTGACCCTGCTAGTATTTTTATTATTTTACCAAAATCAATACCATCATCATATATTTCGGTAAATATAATTAAGTTACAGGAGTATTTTTTCCCCGAAATCTCTACGAATTTGTATGACTTTACTGCCTTGATATTCGGGAAAAAACTTGTGATTTCGGTATCATTTTGGTTTAAAATTCTTCCTAGAATTGATACATCTGAAAAAGTGTCGCACTTCAATTTCAAATAGCATTGCCGCATTTGATTCCGAATACTTATAGTCAATGGAGCGTTTTTATGTGATTTCGTACTGATAGCTGCTTCTTTTAGAATCCTATTCTTCCTTTCATACGGCATACTCCAGAAGTGTATGATTGGACCAAAGTCTAACATCACTTCTGGATAATGCTTTATGAAATGTATTTTTGGTTTTAATAATCCAAATAATTTGATATACATTTCGTTGTGTTTTTTAACAAGGACTCTTAGTTGACAAATATCTTAAATCTTAGAGCTGTAACGATTTCGATTATCTCCCTTAAAATAAGATATAAATTCCAATATGCGTGTCCAGAAATGAGATCGCCAATCATCACACCTAAATATCTACACAAGCAGAGCATTTCAGCAGATGATTCCTTTATTTTGATTTTAGTTTTTACAATATCAGTTGCATTTGCTTTTTGCGTCTCTTTAGAAATGAGACGAGGCTTATTCACCTCAACGTCTCCAAAACTGAAATCTTCAATTCTTTTATTAAGTAATTCTAAAGAGATTACTGTGTCTTTATAAATAAAACGAGTAATTATCTTAGAAAGCGTATAATGTACAATACCTTCAAAAATATCGTGCATTATATCGACACTTTTGTTTTCAACAATGTGAAAATCCAGTAGTTGGTTAAAAATTCACTCTTCTTGGACACCCGTAGAAGAACAATTTGATAAAACATATTTTTTATAATTATCTATTGTTCTGAGAATCCAGGCCATTTTGGCAAATTTTATTTATATGGTCAATTATTTTTTGAAATACTGCTCTGCATAGTAGAAGATAACTTACAGTAATGCCAGCGCCCGAGAACTCCGGGGAGAGAAACCAAGACAACCCCGAGTCTCAGATCTCGGAAGGCGGGTACAACAGAGGAAGTTCCAACTACCCCACAGGATAGAAATGTAGGAAATAAAGGAGCGTATAATCAACCTTAAAAGGCAGTGTGGCAAAAGGTCGTCACAAGAAAGTCAAAAAAAAAAAAAAAAAAGGAGAAGAAGTCAAGCAAAGAGGATAAAAGTTTCCCTGGCGTTACAAACCAGAATAGGACCAGCAAGGATGAAACGAAGCGGGCAAGACCTCCCAGACAGGATGCTTTAATCATCAAGGCTGCAGTAGGAAAGAGCTATGCAGTCATCTTGTCAAAAATGAAAGCGGCTCCATCACTTAACACACTAGGAATAGCGTAATTAAAATACGCAGAACAGTTGCAGGAGATCTTCTGATAGAGCTTAAACGCACAAGAGAAGTCAAAACCTCGGACTTCCAAAAAGCAGTTGTAATGTCCCATGTTCATATATTCTCGGCATGTAAGTATGTGTGTAGCGCCTGTACGACTGCATTCGTGCATTCATACAGGCGACGTATACAAGACCGATTGCGACAGTATGAGAATGATCGCCGAACATCCGAGCGAGTGCTTTGAACTGCGAGTCAGCACTTCTCACGCAAGTATCACTGACTTACTTTCGTATATCATCCTTGCACGCCAGATGTTGATTGGTCGATCGTTGCCGCGTTTCAATTAATTTCACAACTCCTTGAATCGTCACCGAGGCCTTAAAAGTACAGGAAACGATCTACGGAGCGCCTTTTGTACAAGTAACCTGTTGTCGTGCGGCTGTACCTGATCAGCGAGTACGAGTGCTATTTCTCAGTACGCATCGCTTATTGAGTGTGTGCAAAACAATCAAACTCTGTGTGCAAGATATAGTAAACTCCCCCATATAGCACCCAATCTTTGGGCAATATTTCCTCAACGTTACGTTTGTAGATTCGTCAGATTCAAAAATATTGTGCCAAGGTTAAATAACCTTCAAGAAATTTCCCTGCAATATTGCTGTAAGGCATCATGTCCGTATTTGGACTGCATTTCCAAAAGACAATAAACATATTGTGGCAATACTGCTCAAAGATTATTTGCAATATTGTAAAACATAGGCGAAAAATATTAAATTAAAATAATTAAATAAGCTTTTTCAAGGGCACCCATCCTGATATCAAGTATGGTCTTTACACAGTTAAAGCGGTACTTATGGAAGGTGCCACAATAAAAGCACTCTAGGAAAAAGAAACCATTAAAATAAGAGATCTGGACACGTATACCTCAAAAGAGAAGGTACTATAAGCACTACAGAAGAAAATTGGCGAAAAGAACATCATAGAAGTCTCTACGACAAGATCTCTGCGAAAGACGTATGGTGACACGCAGATTGCAGTGATACGGGTGCCAGTTCAGATAGCGGCTAAGATCGCTGAGCTACAGAATATCAGAATAGAATAGGTCAACTGTAGAATTCAGGTGCCTAACCGCAAAAACGAGTTGCTTAGGTGTTATAAATGTCTAGGTTTTGGCCATATCGGTAGAAACTGCACAGTAATCGAAGACAGAAGTAAGCTTTGCTTTAAAAATGGCAAAGATGGGCACAAAGCAAAGGAGTGTAAGAACCAACATAACTGTGTACTTTGCAAAGGAGGTACAGGTGGGAAAAGTGACCACGCAGCTGGTATTTATGCATGCCCAGTCTACCGAGCTGCAGTAGAAGCCACTGGCAGATAAAGAGAATGAAAATAGTGCAGTTGAATATAAATCACTGCGCGACTGCACAGGACCTACTAATCCAGTATATCCATGAGAAAGGTATCGACATAGCTATTGTCTGTAAAGAATACAGAGACCTGGATAACCCATCGTAGGATATGGACAGTACTGGTAATGCGGCGATATGGGCATGCGGAGACGCCGCTTTCCAGGAAAAAATGACAAGACGTAATGAAGGATTCGTACGCGCTGAGGTCGCAGGCATACACATTCACAGCTGCTATGCTTCTCTAAACACGTCGATAGAACAATTCAGACAACTGTTAGATTAGATAGTACAAGATGCTGTAGGAAAAAAAACGGTACTGATAGCAGGCAATTTCAACGCCTGGGCAGTAGAGTGGGGCAGTCAAAGGACGAACAAAAGAGGCCGAGTGCTATTGGAAACACTCGCCCTCCTTGACTTGGTCTCAGTTAATCAGGAATGTTTTTACAAATTTTAAAGAGAAGACGCTGGGTCCATCATAGATCTCACGTTTGTCAGCAGCTACCTGATTGGCTTAATTTGATCGTAGATAGTAAGCGATTATTACAAAAATAGTGATTACCAAGCTGTAATAATGGAGATACGAATATCAAAGCAGAGATCCAACGGAAGGGCAACGACAAAAAGAGTCGGATGGAAAACGAAGGATTATGATAAGAAGACATTCCTGCTGGCTCTAGAAGAAATACATCTGTTTGAATCTGCGAATGATAAGGTTGAGCAGGCAATGGAAAATATTACCCGAGCCTACGACGCAACGATGCCAAGGAGGGCTCCTAACAATAGACGACCGCCGGTATACTGGTGGGATGAAGATGTTGACGCGGCCCGCAAAGAGTGTCATAGAACCTGAAGACGGGAACAGTGGGCTCGGAAGAAATACCACAAGACTGGTCGTGGTAGAGAAATAATAGACGCCCTAAATAAAGAAATAAAGGATGCTGAACGGATACTCAAGAAAAAAATTCGAGGAAATAACCGACGGTGCCTGAAAGAGTTACAGGACGAGGTTGAGCTGGATCCATGGGGGCGACTGTACCAAGTGGTAATGAAGAAGATAAAAGGAGGTTATATCCCTCCTCCAAAAAGCCTGAAATTGCTGGAACGTATTAAGACCACACTGTTTTCCCTTCAACTGGAAGTAACAGTTATTCCTGAAGCGGATGCAAATAACGAAATCATTCAAACAATCACCACAGAGAAATTACTGGCTGCATGCAAAAGAATCGGGAACAGGAAGGCTCTAGGTCTAGATACCATACCCAATATTGCATTAAAACAAACTATACAGGCACGGCCTAATGTCTTTGTGGACTTGTACAATTCATTTCTCGAAGAAGGGACGTTTTCTAAGAACTGGAAGAAGCAACGCCTGGTTCTACTATCAAAAGGAGATAAGCCACCTGGAGAAGCTGCCTTATACAGACCACTCTTCATGCTGAACACCCCGGGCAAGATTTTAGAGCGCATATTTAGTGTTAGAATGGACCAAGTCATTGAAAAACCAGGCGTACTAGCGGAATATCAATACGGCTTTAGGAAAAAACGCTCCACTCTTGATGCCGTAAGCTTAGTAATTGACACCGCTAGAACTGCAATATAAGGAAAAAGGTGGAAAGAAGGATCCTAGAAGTACTGTGCTATTATTACACTGGATGTTGAAAATACATTTAACTCAGCCAGCTGGGGCAAGATACACGAGGCACTACGGAAAAAGAGGTACCCGCATATATAAAAAGGATTATGTCTGACTACCTGAAAGACAGAACCCTTTTATATGACACAGAGAGCGGCACGAAAATCTATCAAGTAACTGGAGAAGTCCCATAAGGGTCAGTACTTGGCCCATTATTGTAGAACATCATGTACGATGGAGTACTTAGGCTAGAGCTACCCGAAGGGACAACAGTTGTAGGGTTTGCAAATAACATTGCAGTAGTGGTAGTGGCAAAGCAAAAGGAAGAGGTAACGGAAATCGCTAATGAGGCAGTAGGTATAATCCACGATTGGCTAAAGCAGACTGGACTTGAGCTTGCTAGCCATAAAACGGAGACTATCCTTATATTCAGTAGAAAAGAAAAATAGAAACAATAACGCTGTCAATGGATAGACACGAAATTGCCCAGTATGTTTGGAAGCAAACGAAGAAGCGGAGCATGTCTTCTGCAACTGTTCGCGATACGAAATGGAACGAGAATAACTCTAGTGTTACCTTCAGACTAGGGTGACCCTTGAGTCAATGATGACAGCTATGCTAGCGTCGAAAGATGACTTGTGCGCAGTAAACAACTACGTAAGGACCATTATCAAGAAGGTTAGAAAGGACTAAGAGAAAAAAAGGGAAGGACAAGGCGAAACAGCTGAGTAAAACTGTTGCCAGACTAAGGCCACTAGGTAATAGATACAAAACGCTCCTCGGACTGATGCAGAGGAACGTAGGTCACAGAGTTGAGCTCTTACTCCCCTGCTCGATTCAGAGGAACTTAGGAGCTAGGGTTGAGTACCTCTAAGTGCTCCTTAGACCGATGCTGAGAAATGTAGTTAACTGAGTTGAGCCCAGACGACGCAGAATGAAGAAGACGAGTTTGTTTCTGAATCCCTAATCACCCTGGTGAATGGGAAATCTATGGAAATGTCAAACTTCAAAGGAGAAGCTAAAACAGGCTGCTTAACGGGCCCCACGGAAGTATTGTTTAACGATAGTACCTGTGGAGATTCGGTGTCGGAGGGCTACTTGCGCAGAGCTTGCTCTGCCTATGCCACAAAAAAAAACACACACATCCATACGGACATTTTCTAAAAACACTTGATTTGAACTTCTAACACACCAAAAAGTATTTTTTAGAAGTTTTGACAAAACTCAAAATTTTACTATTACAAAGCTTCCTCTATACTACTCTATATCCTTAATACTATTATTTTTGCAAAATTCTGTTCGGGAATTTAAAAATTTCTTTCAGTCATGAATAACGTCGTCGTCGATAGTGTCAATAAGTTTGAAATCTAGATATTAATTATTGGTACTCGAGGACCTTTCTCAAATATAAAATTACTCTTTATTTCGTAATTATAAAGGGAAGTCGCTAAAATACTGTTTTTCTATTATATATAACTTCTTAAGTAAAGTTTGTAATGTAAAACCAAGCTTGTAGCGCTTCAGTGTTAGGTTTAATAAATCATTCTACAAAGGTAAATTTTGATCAGACGTTTAGTTTTTCTAAAAGTTTGGAAGTACAAAATACCCCGTGGCGGATTGTCGAAGCTTTAGCGACAACATCCACTTAAGGCGTCAAGCCTGAGTTAAATCCTGCAAAAAAAAAAAAACAAAAAGATATTGCTTGCAACAAATTTTGTTACAAGCAATGTTGAATTCATATTTTATAGATAACAAAATTTGTTTGCTAACTATATTTAATTCATATTTTTTAGAAATGTCTCTTGATCAGTCTGAGGGGGCATGTTTAAGATTTATTATTTTGAATTTACAAGGTTTTCGATAAAATGGTGTATATTTTCCATATTTTCGATAGAATTTTTTTTTTAATTACATCAACTAAAATTTGTCTGTATGAAGAATATCTTTTTGTATTTGTGCAGCATTTAACCCAGGCTTGACCCCTTAATAGGTGTTTTCGACGTACAAGTGCGGATTGAAGTGAGAGCAAAGATCGGCGGACAAGTAGTCCAGCGCGTCATGCAAAATATCGCGTAGGCTTCGTGGTATGTGTGGCCACTAGAATACTTGAGTACTTTTCTCTCCCTCGGGTGGATACACCCGGTAATTGGAGAGACCGCAGGGCGAGGAAGAGTCGAGATTTTCCTGCGCGGACGTGATTAAGCTAAAACAAGTGAAGCTTGTTGAGAGCATGTTGTCCGGATCGACTGCCATGGAGTGAAATCATGGAGCCGTTGTTCTACGGGTTCGGTCAAGCGGGCGTGTGGATGGGAGTTTTAGTTATTGTTAGATTTATGCTTGACAACGAGTTGGCGTGTGTTTAGGCTAAGATTTTTTTTATGTATGCGCTCTGTTCCTGGCGTAGGTTTTTCTCTCAAGAGTTTTTCCCTGCGTCGCGGGCGAAAGCCTCAGTTTCCCTTTGTTCGCGGCGCGGCGTTTACGGCCTGGCGCGGGGTCAGGTTCCGAGCGACGAGAGCGCGCGCGTCACCGCGTTGACTCAACGCCGGGCGCGGAGTCGGGTCCGATTTTTTTATAGCTTTTCGAGGAGGGAAAATTTTGAAATTTAGATGCATCGGCATCTGGCGATTTAAACCAGTGGACGAGACCCGGGAAGGGGAACTCGAGTTTTGGAGACTTTGCGGTGGCGAGCGTCGCCCTGCGTGCTCTGCGGGGTCAGTCTAAACCGCGACACGGAGCTGAGAGCTTCATCTTTAGTTTTTATTAAAATATAGCTTTTGCATTTTTTGATAAAATACTTAAAGTTTTTATTTTAGTTCGCCATTTAATCGTAGTAGTTTTTATCCCTTTGTTATTTCACTCAAATCGATTTTTTAAGCTTGGTTTCATTTTTTTGTTATTAGTTTAATTAAATTTCAGTCATTATTAATTAGAGGCGCGAACTCCGAGCGCGACACTACTCCGGTGAGCAGCCACAATAGGAAAAATATATTACACTAAGTTACATCAAAAGTACATACTTCTTTTTTCACTGTCTCTAACGGTTTCTCCGAATAATTCTAATTCTATATACTTTGCTCTTAATTTTTTATATGCTACGTACTTTACTGCTATATTGATGACTACTTGGAGTATACCATTCCTCTATAATATTTTTGCATGGAAAAAGTTATAGTCTGTCGACTTAAATATTCGAATCTTTCTCTCTTAATACTACAACATTTTTTTTAATTAATAATAATGATATATGTATTTTCGATTTATTGTAAAGGGAAGAGTACACTGCCATTTTGGAAGTTGACTGAAAAATGATTATAACGCAATGAAATGCATATTGTTAATAGATCAAACATAAAAAAAATTATTTTCTTTGAAACATCTATATTTTTTGCTTCCTCCTAGAGAAAGCTTCGTAAAAGTAAAATTTAGAGTTTCATCAAAACTTCTAGAAAATACTTTTTAGTGTGTTAGAAGTTCAAATCAAGTGTTTTCAGAAAATGTCCGTATGTATGTGTGCGTGTGTGTGTGTATGTATACCGTAATATTTCTAGAACTACTACGTCAATATCAATAAAATTTGACATTCATATCTATTTTTGGATTCTGAATTTGTGAAAAGCAGTTATTTTTTATTTTCTCGAACATATTTTTTTATGACCATTTTTTGAATTTTGAAAAACACTATTTTGCTTTTCAATCATCCCATTGTTACAAACAATTCAGCTATAATGCATTTGAAAGAGAATATAATAAGCTACTTTTCCTTGTTTGGTATTCGGGATCGACCGCTTTGTTCGGCAGATAAAATGAAAAAGGTAATTTTTTTTTAATTCATATCTCTCAAACTAAACATCATAACCTCACGTATATAATCACATCGATGGGTCACGTGTCAAACTATATCCCATTAAAATTTAAAGTTATTTGACAAAATAATTTTTCAGTAATAAATCGAAAACTGAAAAAAATGAGTTTTTTTTGTGCCTCGATTACGGACGTGAAAAGTCCTTATTGCACTTGAGATTTTGGAAAAAAGTAGATATTTTATGTGTTTTGGCTAAGTTCATTTGACAGCTTTCAACCCCCTATGGTTCTTAAGATATCAAGGTTTCAATTTTTTGTGAACATTTTTTAATTTCTTATATTTCTAAAACAATGTAGTCAAATGCTTCAAAATGTTATTTGGTGATTTACCATAAAAAAGCTATCTGCAGCTAAAATTTTAAACGATTTTGTCAAGCAATTCTCAAGTTAAAAGCTAGAATGTAAAAACTTTTTTTCTCAAAACTTGTGCTTTCTCTTAGAGGAGTGTCGTTGCACGTCGTTAAAGTTAAAGTCCCTCCCTTGCGAATTATGTGAATTTTTTCCCACCCGCTCATGTACGATACACTTCTTTTACACCCTTCGTTCTGGTAAGTGCCATAGTATTTTGTTAAGAAAATTGATTCTTCAGCAAAATAACTACAATTAATAATATTAATGGATAAAATTTTTGATTCTTTTTTTTTGAGTTCAGTCAGTTCATTATTATAAAAAATAGATCGGATCCAACATTATAAAAAACAACATTTTTCAGAGAAATAACAAGAATCAACGACGAATTTAACATTGGCTAATATATCTATAGCTATGGGGAGCACTGAGCTTATTTCTCGCTGTTATAATATATGCGACAGCAGAGCATACGATTGCCCTTGTGCGTCTCGACTTAGATTTTAGAGTTTTTTACGTGTGTGGATTATTTATTTGAAAACAATAATAAAAGCATTAACATACTGTATATTCAAACAATATTTTATTTATTTGAACTACGAATTTAATTGGGGGAAGCTACGTGCCAATGAATTGGCAGCGGTTTTTAAATGTGATAACAATAATGTAAATCTGAAATGTCATCGTATTCAATGAATTTACTGCTTCTTTTGGATTCGTGTTTTTTATCGAACTCATATGCCGCAAAGACTAAATGTTTAAGATGCGTCTTTTTTAATATGTTATATATCAAATTTTTATTGAAGCTGCAAGATTTTTCTTCCTTTTAGCCTAGAAAAATTATAATTATGAAAATATTTTACGCAATAATTATAGGGTATTACAATTCAAGCTTTTTATGTGTGTATAAAGAAGCCTTATATAATATATAATTACGAATTCAACCTTGTAAAACATTAGCTGGCAAATCTTCTTTACGTTCATTTACAGTTTGTGCAAGTGGTTGATTTGAAAGATCGACAGCTCTTAGCCTTTTATTATTAGTTGAGACAACATACTCGGTTGATGTTTGTACATCTCTTGCTGTATTTTCTATTGTTAGATTTGTTGTCGCATTTACCACAGGTACATTTACTGGAGCACCTATATTCGAATCACTATATTTAGTTGGTGTATTAGCTATATGGGTTTCACGAGTGGCTTGATGTGCAGCTACAGTATTTATTGCTGGCGGTGATATTCTTTGTCCAACTTGACCTTCAACAACTGTGTTGATTGGTGCATTGGAAAATGACAAGTCCTTAATATAGTTTCCTGGTTCAAGCCTGTGATAGTCTTCACTTAGATTTGTGCGATAACTTAAATGGGAATGAGCAGGATGTGTTGGAAATTGTTGGTGGTTACGTACCGGATAAGCTAAATGAATTTGTTCACAAATGTAAAATAGTGAAAAACACAAAAAATAATATATAATGAATTATACTATAGAATGTAGACAGTTAACTATAATTATACTGATAAATACAAACAACCCGAAGAAAAAAACACTCTTAAAAGACTTGCATTTTTAATCGAAATTCATTGAATCGGGAAACTAAAAATTTCCTATGTATATACAGTATATAATTCGCTTTCTATACATTATTGTAAACATGATTACATGTATGTTTTTATATATATATATATATTGTTCAGACCTTTTTTGCCAATTTAATAAACTATAATAAATAATAATAAACATACTGCCGAGCACACTCACGCATAATTACAGAAAGAGTGAGAAAAAGAGAGGAGAGAAGAGCAAGAAATATTTATACGTTCGAGCACGACAGAGAAAGAAAAAAAGAGAAAAATGAAAAGACAATTAAAGAGTAATAGTGCTTTGAATAACACCCATATAAACTATATAGTGAATAGGTGATTCTAATACTAGTAGATTTAATGGTTTGAGTTATGTCTGTCACTATACGCCCCAGATCTATACGCTTAATTCCAAGCTAATGTGCATTGTCAAAGTGTGGAGAAAATCTTATTTCGATTAGTTAAAGCAGTTTACAAAATAATAATTTCACGCACATAGTTTGAAAAAAAAGAAATTTGTTAAAAAAGGTCCTCTTTATTATGCATAGATTCAAATTGTAAAAAGAAATTACTCTGTTAATAAGCATGCGTTAACGGTTGATTAGGATCCATTTCTGAATTAAAAGTATTAGTCGAGGATGTTTGTGAGTTCATGACTTAAGCAAATTCTGAAAATTAAAAAATTAAAAGCAATTTAAAATTTCTAACAATTTTCAATTAATTTATGAAATAATGAAGTACGGTTCATGCCCACATATAAATCAGTAGATTAGGACTTATGCTGTCAAAATTTGAAACGAAAAAGCCTCTTTTCTATATATGTATATGTATGTACACGACTATATATAATGTATTATCCTAGAATGTACATATTAAGCAGAAAAGTTATTTTAAGATTGGATCCCACAAAAAAAAACGAAGAAATCAGAAAAATAATAAGATGAAAATAATAAAACAATGACATGCAAATTAACATAAAAATTCGTTCTAACCATTCTAGTTATGAAATATGTAACTCAACAAATCAAACTTTTAGAACCCATTTTCTAATTTGTAGAAATCTTCAATACTTATTGATATATTTATAACATATATAAAGGCAGACTTGGGGCAAGAGTCTAGCAAAAACCGTCCACTAACCTCATTCTCTACACGCTCGCCATTCTGTTTACGACGGCATAATTTTCCTCTAAATATATCAAATATATATGCTTATAATCATAAAAATAATAATTACCTTAAAAACTAACAGTCACATCAGGTTTGCAATATTCACCATCGACATCGGAACGCTGTTGAACGTGGAAAGAAAAACCGTTGAGTTGACCGCATGAACTATTGGTACATATAATCAACGAATATAGACTCATATTGAAGAACGGCCCTGTGTTTTGCCGAGGTCCCCGCTTCAAATACACGTAGAACCTATACTAAACTAAACTGTCCCCCAAGGTTTATACAGGAGTAGCCTATACTACACTATATTGTCCCCCAAAATTTAGTCTCCCGCGCGGCTATGTGAGCGCGCTTCTATTCCAAGTCTATATACGTTGATATAAACAACGACGCATTGAAAGCGGCAGCAGCGCCTCGATGTGCGATCCCGCCGCAGCTCTACAGTAGTCATGTAAGGCTCCCATTATCGAGCTCCAAATGATCAACGTATTTTCGAACTATCGCACCACCGAATTGGGCGTACAGCAGCTCGAATTTGGGCTTCTTTGATTTCAAGATATTATTGAATTCGTATATTACCAAGGTTAAACTCGTAGGTCTTATTTTTCGTGTTTCTAGAGCTCTATACGATGGTGATAGAAAGATTCAATAAATGACTGGCATCCTCTGTTACCAAAATTTTTTCAGTGAACATACATCAACTCTTGCATACAGCCGAAAGTGTCTTAAATTGGGGACCACTATGGTGTAATTCAATTTTCTCTTTCGAGTCAGGAAATCACAATTTGTTAAAAGCTATTAGGTGCTTAAAGGGTGTTGCCTCTCAGATAATTAGGTATATTAAGATTAATCATACTGCAACAGTTCCACAAGACCGCTCATATCCAGATGTAAGTGTTTAGTCAAGATATACTGCGCTGAAGATATTCTCAGTTCAAATCTACATAATTATTTCAAACTTTCTGATATAAGTTATTTTGGTAGTGGCGACAGTGTAAATGATTCCTTATTGGCAAGTCTGAATGTATCAATAAATGCCAAATTATATTAAAAAATCGTAAAAGATGGATGTTTATATGAGACATTTTGTAAATCAAAAATAAGGTCAAATAATTCATTCATTTTACTAAACAATAACAGATTTGCCCGAATGGATAAATTTGTAGTAGATAGAGAAAATAAAAAAAATTTACCAATTTGTAATGTTGTCCGAACACGAAAATGTCTGAGTAAACATTATAGTATTCTACAAATAGTCAACGAAATTGAAGAGAATCCTACCGTTATAGATACTACGGATATTAAAAGTATTTGTATTTTCATGAAAGTTCTTCGAAATATGTACACTCGACACGAAAAATATCTGATAAGAACGATTGAAAATATCGTAGTGTAATGCGGCCTTTGCCGAGGTTAGGTTAGGCTCCCAAAAGTCGCTCTTTAGCGACGAGTTTCGAATCTCGCCGAACGCGCAAACTCCATGGTAGAATGCGAGTTTGCGAACAAACTTGTTTAATTTGAAAAACCAAATTGTAATTGCAATTACTGTAAAAAAATGTTGTCTAAATTAATACTATCAGAAGTGATAGAAAAACATCTTAATTTAAAAGAAATAAAAAAATGCATTCAAATTTTTACTTAAAGTTCGAAGTGCCATATTATAATACGTAAACTATCTTTGTTTTAAATGAATTCGGATAAAAAGGCAACTTTTCATACATTTGTGGAAATAAGTAACGAAGTAACGGCAGATGGCGAAAATAAACGAGATGACTATGAGATGTTTTTATTATATTATTTATTTAATGCGAATGAAATTCCGATAAAAAAATATACATCAGTAACTGGTGGTAGAAGTAACTAGGAGTGAAATTCCAGAGAAGACCCAGAGAAGTAATTACTTCAACTGGCCTCACGCTTCCAAACATATCATCTGTAAATCCATTGATTTCTGTCGCAAAGATAAAGAAAATATGAAAAAATATTCCCAAACTAATTTGATGATGATGGATTAAAAATACTACGTACTGTCTATAACCAACATCAAGCTGCTTATAAATGATTCTCCTTTTACACCCTCCTGTCTTCTTCGAAGCCACTCTATAAATGCTGGACATGCTGCTAAGGACTACAGCAACGAGTTCAGGAAGCAAATATACCCCAAATTTTAACTTTCCTGGGGTTGCGGTCTGCATGATCAGCAGATGCTGTTGCAATGATTGGTTGGCTGGATCTCATCACAGAGACTTCCCAGACACCATCTCTGTGGCCTGTGTACTCCCTCTGCATGCTGCAAGTCATGGTAGGATTCTTGAAACTGGATACTATCTTGTCTGAGCCTTTAGTATGTTTGAAGCCTTTACTTTACGAGCAGAGCTTCCACCCAATGCTGCAAGAGGAATAGTATTATTGTTTATATTTAGTTTACTGAATAAATATGACATTAATTTTAAAAATAGTACTTACTGCACTCTTTTCTGACTAAGCTTTGATCTTTCTTTTAAAGACTTGCCGCTAAGTACTTGCCCTTTTTATACAATGTCTCAAGACTAGTTGATTGGGGGATTGTGAATTATCTGACATATCCCATATACGTGCTGTACTGTCTCCAGATCCAGATACCGATGAATGGGTGGTACGATTCTAAGCACAAATGAATACTTCTGATTCGAGACCTTGCAGTTTGGTAGCTTTATTTGCTGGTATTTTTACAGAATTTGCATTTCCACCGGCTTGATCCTGCTGTCAATCATCAACTTCCATTTCTGATCTGTCACCCTTGTCATTGTTATCCGCACTCTCATTTGAGGTGACAACTGGTGAATAAAAATCAATATGAAAGTGATTTTATAGAAAGATTAACAACATTCCTTTCTTCTGAAATCTGTCTCTCTAATTAGTCTGTCGTAACTGGTGGTTCTCATTTCTTTATCATAGACATGCAAGCATGCGACGCGTTTCTACGACTGACAAGCGCGATCGTGACCGCAACGCTACTTGGAAAAAAAAGACGAGCTTTTCCAATTAAAACAAAACACGAACGAGCTAACTGCTGCCATGCATATATCGCGCGCAAATAATCAGACTCATTTTCAATTTTTTTTTATTCGTAGCACATAGCACTTTCACAATTTTAACTTCAATAAAATATTTACTTTTAAATCACATTCTTAAATTAACATCGGCATACTACGGAGGTCTTTGTAAATGGCCCAGTGAATCAAATCTAAGTCAGCTTTGCGGATGTATCCAAGTCGCAAATACTCGCGGATGCGGCTGTGTTGTGGGGTCAAATAATCCCAGACGATTTCGACATCACCAACTGCAATAAAAAAAACCGTTAACATGAAATTTGATGTGCCTTCCAAAAAAGTTTTTTCAAAGAATGATATTGCAATTATTGCAATAAAAATATATATTTATGACTCGTAGCGATTACCTGTGATAAGACGATTGAAACTGCGGTGATAGCGCTGGTTGATTTTCACAGATATCTGCTGAAAACTCCAGTCCCTCATCTTGATGCTGATTGTCCCAGGCAGCTCTGATGCCAAACGATCCGTGATGCTCATCATCTGCAGCAGCACGATGTTGATGAGCTCCCAGAGCTCCACGTCCAGCAGGTTAATATCCGGAAATGGCAGACGGTAGTCTGAAAAAAATGGTTTCGTTTTAATAAGATCACATTACTTTATCATGGCTCAATATTTAGAAAAATGTGCAAACTTACCACGCTCAAGTAACTCTTCCATGGCTTAGAACGGTGTAAAAGTCAAAAGGCGTATGCTCGGTTCGAAGATTCGCTGCAGAATGACTCCAAAAGCCGTTGACTCGTTCCAGCAACCCAGCGCGATCTTCATTTATTTTTCGAAAATCGGCGCCAATGCATGAAGCGGCCTCAAGCTCGCGATCCAGTCGCGTAACGACGCCATCTATACGATACCGCGAGCGCACGTGCAACAGAAACGCGCGAAGATTCAAATTAGATTTTAATATACCACAATTTAAAATAGAATAATTATCATAGAAAATATAAAAACGAAAAAATTTAAGTTTTTGAAGTTTGTAATAATAAGTTGAACTACAAAATTAGCTGAATATCTTCTGAGTTAGGGAAGTACAGGTAAGTTATGAGATCAGCCTTGACGACCTCTCGCCCACACACCTGCATTCAATATCTAAAAAAAAAGATTTGATTATTTAAATTATTTTTTAATAAAAACAATTAAAAAAGCTTGATAAAAACCTTATATTAATGCTGTCAGCAATAGCAACTCGACATTGCTCTTTGAATTGTTAGTTCAAGTCTTGAGAGACCTTGACCTTCTCATCACTTTCCTGCATTCGTCTTCCAGAGAATTCTTAACTTGAATGCTGCCTCTAATCAAAATAAATACTATGAAAATAAATAAAAAATAAAAACTTACTGATTAACAACCACTGCTTAACTAGTACCATAAACGTTGTGAAGATCATAATGATTACCCAAATGCTGTTTGGCGTTCATGCAAACGGTTTTTCTTGCTAATAGATTACCATTGACATTAGGTAAATATGGAGGATTGTCAAGGGAAGTTGCCTTGCAGCCGTTAATATGGTCATTATAGAAGTTGGAAGGTTCATTCATGTCCTACAAAGATACATTAAATGTTTTTATTTGACTTTGAAATTAAAAATTAATAAGAGTTCTTGTATCAAAATCATCGAAAAACTTACTATCCATGCACCATCATATTCAAAATCTTTCTGCATATTGCTCATCATTTCTGTATAATAAGAAGTTGTTTCTGGGTTCGTGAAGTCGGGCCAAGTAGTAGATACTGTATTCCATACTTTTCCTTTAAATGGTTCATTGCTTTCTCTATCGAATATGAATATGCCCCGTTTGACGCCTTCATCATACGGAATGTACGTGCCATTCTTCTCATTTGCTGACACGCCAGCATCAATTAATGGAATGTAATGCATTCCAGCCTTAAAACAAAAAAATGTTTATGCCGTTTCAATCATCACTTAACAATATCTATGAAAAAGATCAATTTTCACATCATGGATTTCTTGAATGAAATTTGGAAGATCTTTGAATTTAGTTTTATCGTAGGTGAAATCGTTTTTGTTATCCATGTAGTCCAAATTGTTCCATTGAGTATCCTATGATAAAATGATTACACATTAGAAATGATGAGGATTATCTACTGGTGAAATAAATATAGATATTTTGATAATATATTTACAAAGGGAATTAAGGCATCTCTTGTTCTCTGCCAAACGGCTTTAGTCTTTTCTAAAGTTTTATAACCATATTTACAAAGATAAAAACCTAGTGACCAGTATGGTGGTAAGAAAGGCTTTCCGCTTGACTTGAATGCTGCCTCTAATTTTTTTCAATTTAAGAATCTTCTTTGACCTGATGTCCCACAAACACATCTGTCCGTCATCGTAGGCAATCAAATCCCAAATGTGTACCCATCCACTTTCAGTTCCTGCGTAGAAATGCTCGATGTAAGGTGAAACCTAAAACATCAGACTATTTTCAGGTTTTGACATTTGATTTTAGCTATTGATAAATCTTTACTTACCCTTTTGATTTCGAAGCGTTTCACAATATTTTATTTCCATAAAACCTTAACACTGACCTTGTAATCATCAGTATTGACTTTTTTTCTGGCGATGCAGACCCTATTACTACATAGTTGTCATTTTCATCTTGCGAGAGTTCCAATGAATCACCATAAGTATCATTAAGTTCTAGCTCTATACTATCATTCATAAAAATAACTTGGCCTAAATTGGAAGGGATCTATAAAAATGGTAAGATTTGTTATAATATGATTTATTGGATGAGACAGAATATAAAAATTCTACTTACAGTACTAGTTATTTTGTTTGAATTTGGCCGGCTATTACTTTCATCGTTATCATCATCATCTATGCACTTTATCACATCCTCACTTGCAACTACAATTTCATCTTCATCTATTTCCTCTTCTGTGTCACATTCTTCTCCACCCATCTCGTCTTAGACACACCTGATGAGATTTTTATCTCCTCACCATGTCAATGCCGACAATCAGTCCAAAGAGACCAATGGCAGAGCCAAAAATTTCGACAATGAGCATTTTCACAAAGAGGGTTGGATTGGCAGCATCCAAAAGAGCTGCACCAGAACCAATGATTGTAACAGCAATACCACAGACAAGATTAACAAGCCCCACAGCAAGACCAGCTCCAAACATCAAGTGTCCTGCCATAACATTCTGTACGTTAATGGCGCGTTGCTTCTACTTTCTCTTTACTAAATGTGTCAAGCAGTCCAGAGACAGTACAATGGCTGTAATGAGTCCATAAATAGCAACAGCTAACTTGTTCTCCCTTGCCAGTGATCTAGTACAGCAGTGAAAGGCAAAAAACAGATTGATCGTTAGTCAATATGAGGTAAAAAATTCAGAGAGAAATAGAAACTCGACTTTTGAGAAGCAGAATACACAAACCTAAGATCGTGGAGGCAGCACAACCACAGCAACAAAGCCAAACCAGAAACCGTCATTGAGTTTGCCGAGGACCTAAGGGAGAGCTCCAGTGGTCCGATGAGCATCTTGCTCTTCTGCAACCTCATATTGTCCTTGCAAAAGGTATGATGTTGTATGGTTAGTCACAGCAATACGAGGGAGAGCCATGTAAAAAAGGTCGATACAAAGATTCTCGTAATTACTATTGCAGTTCTGGGGTGAGTTGCGCTGATGCTGGTTATGCTTGGCCAAGAAATTGTTCTACTGCCTATTTCTGGTTGGGGTAAAGAGGGAAGGCTGATTGCGCTGGTTGGTGTTGTAGAAGCCATTGGAGCTAAAGGTCCGGAGCTCCAGTGCAAATCGGAGCAATTGCGCGAAAGAATGCCGTACAAGCACTACTTAGATTAATTTAAAAACACTTTTAAGAAATATCAGCTTTTTTAATATTTTAAGACATCAGCTGTGTTTACTCAGTGTAAAACACATCCCAGGACTATATCAGCTGTGTTTTGAAATATTTGCTGTCTGCTAGCAGAACAGCAGAACGGTCGCTCTGTCCTTCTCAGACACATTGATTCTAACCTGCCCACAGGTGGCGCGCGATATTTAATTTTTAATAAATGTCCCTACGTATCCATCGGAGCCTTATATAAGAAGCGAAACTAGAAATTTATCTCGAAAATAACGCAAAAAATTCTTATCAATACGCACTAATTTATTTACTAAAATATGTATGCGGAGAATAATATAAGTATATACTACGGTAAAAAAATAGTATTTTCAACATTTACAATAAAAATTGTATTCAGATTGAATTTATAAAACTCAATTAAAATTATTAGTCGTATGAGACACAAAATTAAAAATACGCAATTTTACGAAAAAACGATCAAAATTTTGTTTTAGTATTTTGCTTGTAACTTTGTGGAAAAATTTTTTTTTTTTGATAAATGGGTTTCTGGGTGCATGTTCTACGGAACATTTCCTGTCAAAATAAGCAATAAAAAAATCGATTTTTTCGTAGTTTAAAGGTGTTGTGCCCCCTCAAGATGAGTATTGAGTACACACATATTGATTTGCTTACAATTTGATGACAACATTTATTCATAAATTCTGCTAATAAATCAGTTCTATTTTATTAGTATAATTCTAATTTGCTTCATTCGAAATAGCCCTACTCTACAATCTCTATACTGATTATGTAAAACTTGTACACTAACTACACTTCATTCATTCGACTTAACTGAACCAAGTCATCAATTTTTATTTAATTATTTTATGCTATTTGATTAAATAAATGAATAAATATTGTTTATATTTAAAATACTGCAAAATTTCTTGTTTAACAAAAACAAACTCGAAACATATTCATTGAAACATTCAATAAGACTTGTTGTGTACTTTACTTAAAAAGTTTTGCTTGGCATCGATCTTTTTTCTTTCTTAGAATGGTATCGTTCAGCGACGGCGAGATGGTGTCATTCAGTCGTGTATGTTTATAAATTTTCATTTATTGTTAATTTGATGATTGTTGTTCAACACTTTCTTTATTACGAATTTCTTGGATCGATTAAATAATTTTGTGGAAAAAAAGAAAAATATTTAGATGTTATAAACAAATAAATGTTTATGAAAATTATTTGTAAATTTCGAAAGTTATAAAAATTTGGGGGCCTGTTTTCGAAATTGAGTATTAGGAGAGTATCCAGAGCTGTGCGCGTCAAGGTGGCCCATCCGCTGCGAGAATCGAGCGGATGACGCATGTTTGTGAAAAAAGGATAAGCGGACGTATGCACTTTGAAATGCTGTGGATGAGCACGTGTAGAGGACAATTGAAATATAAGGCAGAGCTTTCTTGCGGATTTTTTCGTAGCGAGGGTAGTAAAATAAATAAGGATACACGTCTTTCGATGAGTATTTTTTTTATTTTGATCCATATATATATATATATATATATATATATATATATATATATATATATATATATATATATATAAGAAAAGCACACACATGATTATATACGAATCAAAAATATAAGTCGCACACGCTCACACAGGCAGCCTTTGATATTTTATTTACAATGTCGGTTTTTCGGTTTACAGGTTTGTTCGGTGTTAATGTAGAAGATTCTTTTATTTACATGTTTGTGTTTGCATTCTTTGAAATGGTTGCTAATATTTACAATGCGCATATCGTTGGCTACAATATCTGTTGGAAATATTGTAAAAAAATCAGAAAGAGAACTACCACAAGTAAGATGAATTAAAAAAATAATGCAATAATGCTTACAGACGTCAAAATCGAGGCTCTCCAGATGTTGGATTTTCCAATCGTAGACACAGTAATTTCGTCTAATTCGATCGATTTAATCCGGGTGGCTGGGGGGTAGTGTCCATAGCTGTCAACGTAAACTCCTTGTCCTGCGGTGTCGATGAAAATCGCAACCCAATACGAGCCAGGTTTTGTACTGTCATCCGTGTTATGCACAATTGCACACGGTTTCTTCAAGACAGAGGGTATTCGGTCCGCCGGAAAAACACCCACTGTCGTCACTATGGTATGTTTTTGAGTGCGCATAGAATCTGTAGAGAGTTCATCGTAAACGCGAACGTAGTGATTTTTCTCAGCTGGTCTGTACACTCCACTACTAGCACTGGCCGTAGCTGTGGTGGCGGGAGACTCTGACAGCTTGGATTCTACGAATATGTTTAAATGTTTCACTGTTCTATTTGGCGGTGAAATAAGTTTTTGATTTAAATAAGTTTCAACTTCGTTAAATGTCGAGTGTAAAAAGTTGTTTACTGGAGCCATAAATTTGTCTGTCGTATACGTTGTCAGCGGCGTTATTTGCACATTCACTTTTATTATGGTATGTTCGAGATCTAAATAATCCTCTTTTTGAGAACGTATCGAGAACTTATCGAGTTCGAGGAGTTGACCATGATTGAAGTAGCATCACAGTCAGTCTCGTGTTAAGGTCGAAAAAGCTATAAATAAAGAAAATCTGCTTGTTCATTTTTGACTCTAGAAAAATAATTAAATGTATGAGGTTTTAAAATTAAAGTATCGGATTGCCGTTGAGGAGCCTCTGGTATACGTGTAAAGACCGTACTTAGTATAAGGACGAGCTGCTCGAGTATATGAATAATTATTCAAATTAAGAGAACTAGCCTTCGGCTCAAGAGCCTTATGTTACTTGAGTTATACGCAGACTCTAAGAATAGAGTATGTTCTACGCTGCTCGTCTGCGCGGACGCGAATTTGTGCATGGACTGTTTTCTATCCGCGACTACGTTTGGCGGACGTAGGAGTGTCCGCTGTTACTTACGGTCGTTGCAGGCAAGTTGCTTGTGACACTTCTGTGTCCTGCGGACTCAGCTTTATGTCCGCTTAACTCACTTCATGTGTGGACGCTGATGGCTCGTCCACAAGTATCGTACTGTTACCTGCACGTCGTGACTGCGTAGCTGATTTGAATTTATTTGTGCCAATTAAGGTTATATAATTATTAACGATTTAATACACAAGGTTTTCGATTATATTAATTGTTTTGTTTTTATTAGCCCAGAGCACTTCACAGACGTTCAGAATACAGAGTTGACTGAATTTAGATGTTGTATTATTAGATTCGGAAGTTGTAAGTTTTATGGTTGTTTGTTGGAAAGTTTAGTCTAATTTCTGGACTGTATCTATAATTTATATTAGCAACTTACAATTATTATAAACCTGCGCACATTAGATGGTTCTAAACATCCGTTCATGTCAGATGCTGATGGTTACATTCTACACGCTTTGAAAACCGTGGCCTTAGGCGCTCAGAGTTGTACCAGTTTTTGCCATGGCACTGCAGTTGTGCTAATTTCTGCTATATGCGGAAATTTCAATTCTGTTCGTTTTTGTAGTAAATATATTAGTTGTAGTCTTTGCGGCAAATAACGACTATGTTCAATATTTTTTAGTCTACCGCTAAAATAAGTTAGCTTACGTTTTAGTTTTCTTTAGCTCCTCAAGTTCGTACCATTTACGATGGTAAAAACATAGTAAAAAATTAAGAACGTATCTAATAGTATCCCATGGTTACCAAATTGATTTGATGGTTTTTTGCGTTTTTTTTTTTAATTACATAAAAAAATTATAAAGTCTTAAAAATAATATTTTTCTTATGCTTAAATATAATATTTCAGTATTTTCGCACGCTTAATACGAGAGTATCTGTTGTATACATCGAAACATGGCAAGGAGGAAATCAAATATTAATCGACAAAAATACAGACATTAGCAGAGTTTTACTGAATTTTAATGATTATAAAACTAGAAACAGGTTCCAAATTTCTCACGACACAGCACAACTACTCACGTAAGTATAAGTATATTTAATCATTTACCTAGTTAGAATTCGCTTCATTCGCAAATTGTATATTTAATCGTCATAATATTGTTTAGACACATAAAATATTGTTATAGTAAAATAATGCAAACAAATACATATTTTGGTTTATATTTAAACATCTTTTACAGGGTAAAAAAGGGCAAGGATTTGCATTACATTACGTAAGATAAATGTTAATAAATATAGTAAAATCGAATTAATCATTTACAAATGTTAACTATTGAAAACAAAGATATCAGTTCAAACTTTTTTTCCGAAGAGAATGTGCAGAAATTTCTGCAGAGTAATCTACAGTTATATGTACAAAGTTTTCTACATACGTCTCGTCAGAACTAGAAATTCTGACACTTTTATAAAATATATTTTATAAACTAAACTTTTTATAGTGATATTTAGTATAAATACCTTTAACTTTATCGTGCTAAAACCTTCATTATTCCTGCTTGCCCATTGTGGCACTTGGTGCAAGAATTTGTGAATTTTTTTCACTGCCCGTAAGATTCCAAGCGAACGAAGGGTTCTTTTGGGCTCAAATTGAAGGAATTGATTTGGCGATGAGAAAACCGAATTTTTTTTTCTTTGCTTATTATGCCACCTTTTTGTGTATGAAAAATTTTCCAAACATTTAAATTAAAATCCCTGCATTCATACCAAAACTACAGGTGTACAAAGTATCCTCCATGAATTTAAGCCCAAAAAACCATTCGTTCACTTGGAATCCTACGGACAGTGAGCTGAAATCAGTAAAAACCACATTTAGAGAAAATCAACATTAAAGTTTATGATTATTGTTGAAAATATAACTTAAATTAGTGCTTACCAAATCCTTTGGGGCCAAGTTTTCTATGTTCCACACACATAGACCTCGACTCTCAGCAATTATGTGGTATATTCACTTATTATACCTTTGGGCTTTGTACAGCTTTTCTTACCTGCAAACAAAAGAAGGTATTTCATGAATTTTTATAGAAATGTAAGAGACTTAACAATCTAACCTCCAAATGTTACAGAGAAGAATACTTCAGCCAAAACATCTCCAGAAAAGTTTAATTTGGGAGCTGCAGTCTCTGTAGCGGCTTTTTCTCCTATCACTGCAGTCTTCATGAAGTCCTAGGCCACTTTTTCACATACTTCACTGAATAGTTTGTTGATTGAATCATATGCTGACCGAGCCATGGGTATTAAACAGTCCATCAACCCTCAAAATGTTGATAAACTAGCGTCCGAGTCCAAGAGCATGAAATGTAACCACTGCTCTTCTGTTGTTCTCCCAAGCATGGTTCTTGACGCCAACTTTTCTGCATGAGTTGCTAGCTGCCTGCTGACCACACTCAATGCACACTATGTCAATCTTAAATCCTTGAGCTTTGGACTCGCCAAGTAGAATTTTGCCATGGTATTGGTTGCAAATCAAGTTTCTCGAGCACAGGAAATAAAATGTTGATATCAATCAATCTACTCCTGACTTCAGAGGTTTCTTCCGCTGCTAGAGTTTGTATCTTTCTTGCTGAACTTGAAGGTCTTGACTTGTTGGTCGGTAAGGGATGACTGATAATAGCGACATGGGTCGCCAATATGATATAATAGTACATTATGCAACAAGGGGTGAAAATAAGCTATGTCAAGCGTGGGTGAGGTGTTCAGCACGAGTCGGAGTCGAGAGCGCCCGAGACGTAGACGAGTGCTGAAAACACTTCACCCGAGTCTGACATAGCTTTTATTCCCGTGTTGCACACCGTGCTTTTTCCAACAATGGCATGAAAGGGACTTTTTTATGCGTGAAAGTTGGGTGGGAGATCGTAAATTTCAAGTCGTGCACAAAAAATTGGAGAAATTTGAAAAAGTTGAAAGTTTTGAGACATTTAAAAAAAATTGAGAGATTTAAAAATCGGGTATTAACAGAGATAACTTGGGTTAAATTTTTTCTCCCCGCTAGAGCTTAAACTTTTTCTAACACGCTTGGAATCGACGATTGTCTACGCTACTTTTAGGCATGAAAAAAGCCCATTTTATGCGCGTGTTGGGAAAAAGCTTTATCTCCGTTACAGCACTTACGACAATACAAAAATAAAGTTTGAAACATTATGTATACAATTTTCTAATAAATTTTTTTCACCCTATTCTGTATTTAAATTTAATCTGTATGATATTGCTCCGAGACCGTTATAGAGCTTTAACAAAGCATCAAATTTATGAAATTGCCTCACCCCTGATTATTTTGATTTTTTTTATATTCATGTAGACGTTTTAAACTATAAAGCGACAAAAAAAGCGTTTAAGTTAGGCCCCCCTCTCCCCTATAAATCGGAGTAAACCGACATTAGTAACTTTTCTCGACTTAGCGAAAGCCTTCAATACGGTTGATCATTGCGTGGGAATTAGGGGACAGGCATTGCATTTACTTACAGGTTATCTTAATAACATATATCAAACAGTTAAAATAAATAGGAAAGAAAGGGATACCTTTTTAATAAGTACAGGTGTACCACAAGGTACAATCCTATAGGACCACTTATTATATTGTCATATAATAATTCAAACCGGATAATGACGACATTTTGCATTTACTCAAGTGTTGTACTTGAGGACCGGAAACGAACGACAGTACATCAACTTTGAACAAACGGAGCTGACCTAGACTAAATCTACTCATAAAATTTATTAATTTATTCATAATCTAATAAGCCCTTTAAGGACCGGATAATAACGACATTTTCAATAATAACGGAAATAACTAATCCAGAATAAGAACGACAATATAGTATCTCAAATTGCAACGTCGTCACTATAACATTAGGCTTATTACAATAGTATATTGTCATATAATAATTCAAACCGGATAATGACGACATTTTGTATTTACTCAAGTGATGTACTTAAGGACCGGAAACGAACGACAGTACATCAACTTTGAACAAACGGAGCTGACCTAGACTAAATATATATATATATATATATATATATATATATATATATATATATATATATATATATATATATGTGGGTGATACTCTGTCAAATCGAAGATCAAAAATTTTTTTCTTCTTTAACCCACGGTCAACATGTTCTAAAAACAGTTTCCATTGCACCTGAATTTTTTTAGATTTTCAAATCACTTTTTACCAAAATGGTAGGGAGCCAAAGATGTCAATTTTTGCAATTTTTGGAGTTTCAACACAAATTAATTAATTCATAGCTCCTTAGGAAAGCATTTTTCACTATAGACATGAATACACTATTGTTGGTAAAATTTTCTCACCTTTTCAATTAAAATACCCTTAAAGTCATATATATATATATATATATATATATATATATATATATATATATATATATATATATATATATATATATATATATGTTATACCTATCTTATAAGCCATTTAAACCTTAATATTGTTGAGAGTAAGAGTTCGATCCGGACTACGACCACCAAAAAATTCATGGAGATACCTTTTTATAGTACAAAAGTTCCTGTATGGGTCCCAGAATGGCAGAGACCCTTTATCTTTGGCTAAAAATGAAGATATATATATAAATTTGTGCTAAAATGATTAAAATTAATATTTAAAGCCTGTGGCGAAGCTTATGAATTGCTTGGAGCATCCCTAAAAAAATCACAGAGGTAGCAAACATCAAAATAAAGAAAGTCACTGTAGGAGAAAATTGTTCCTTAATGTCCATCATTGACTAAAAATTCAAAGCTTAGTGATACATTATTTAAATACATGTTTGCTTATAGAAATAAATTGTGTCACTTGGACCAAAGTCGAGAAATCGTAAATATATTATATCTCTTACGAAAATCAACTTAATTATCCACTGACTTTGAAAAATTATGATCGAGTGTATGGTTTATGTTATAATTTTTTGCAAGAGACATAATATATTTACGATTCCTCGACTTCGGTAGGAATGTTCGTAACAATAAAATCAAGTTTTATGATTTAATGTAATTATTCTATTATTCTATATTTGATAATGTTAGAGATATGTTTTATTTTTTATTTTAAATATTGTAAACCTGCTGAAAAAGTTCGATATAAGTTTAAAAGAATCAATAACATTTCTTATTGACCTTAAGTTTAACTTTTGATAATATTTTTTGCCTTCGAATTTTATTAGACGGGATAAAATTGATATAAGCTTATGAAACTGTATATAAAGAATTACAAAAGATATCGATTAAATTTTAAGAAAATGTTGATATATTCCGTGGATCGTGAGAGGTGATGAGGTGGCGGCAAATAACAAATGCACTGGCTTTATAAGCTTAACTTTATTTAAATAAATACAAACTCGCCCGACATACTCTCTCTCTCTCTCCCTCTCTCTCTCTCTCTCTCTCTCTCTCTCTCTCTCTCTCTCTCTCTCTCTCTCTCTCTCTCTCTCTCTCTCTTACAACCGCTCTCTGCGGAGGTTGACTCACCAGTGGTGACTCGCGCCGTACTCGCACGCACTAACAATCGTGAACGTAAGGTGGCGCTTCTTACTAGTAGCTCTCTTTCACTATAATATAAATGTACCTTATATATCAACACGCCTCCTTACATTTATATTTTCATAAATACGATATTCTTTAAATTAAGTTCAATAATTCTCTCAATTTTTCTAATCTTACTCTTCCTAGAGCTTTGGTAAAAATATCTGCTAAATTCTTTTCATAATTTTCACTTATAAAATGATAATGTACCTCAATGTACTTTGATCTTTTAGTAAAATTACCATACTTCGCTATACTAACTGCGCCAGAGTTATCCTCATAAATATTTACAGGTTTCTTAATCTCTACATTAAAATCGTTTAACAAGTCTTTAATCAGTAAGATTGCACTCACTGCTTCAGACAGTGCAACATATTCTGCAGCTGTTGACGATTTTGTTACGCTCCCTTGTTTTCTAGACTTCCAATAAATTACATTTCCAAATAGCTTTAGAACATATCCAGTCGTCGATTTCCTATCTACACAATCTCCTGCCCAATCGGCATCAACATAACATTCAAGAATATCTACTTTGTCATTTCTCTTAAATCTCAATTTCAAATCTTTAGTTAAATATAAATATTTTATGTAACACGCGAACGATTTTCGCGTTTTTCGTACCTATTAATAGGGACTCTTTTTTGACCGACGGGCAAAAAAGTTATTTTAGCGGGCAATAAAAACCTTTATTGCCCGCATATTCAAACAGCGGGCAGTAATGGCCTTTATTGCCCGCCAAATTTTTTTTTGTAATTTTAAAAAAAAGTTGATTTTGATATATTTGCATTATTTATTATTAAATAAAAAATGTACAAACTGTTATGTTCTTGAAAAATATATAATTTATAACTAAATATAAATTAACATTGTCGAAATTTCTTATTTTTTTCATTAAAATCCTTTACATAATAATTATTTCATTTTTTTCCAATTTTCTCGTTATAAATTCGGTAGCTATTAAGTATATTGTGTACCAAGGGCGTAAAGTGGTCTTTTTTAGGCCTTGTGTGGATTTTGCAGTACGAGTCAAGGCTCGTAAACGCCCTCGCCTTCGCCTCGGGCTAACTCGCCTTGACTCGTATTGCAAAATCCACGAGGCCAAAAAGCCCACTTAGTCCTTGGTGCACACCATATTTTATGTAACGCGCGGACGTATTTTCGCGTTTTTTCGTACGTGTTAAGAGGGACTGATGTGACTATTTTTTGACACGGCAACTGTGCTCTTGTCTTGTTCAAACATTATATAAAATAAATAAACAATGCAAATTTATCAAAATCAACTTTTTTTTAAATTACAAAAAAAAAAAATTGCGGGCAATAAAAACTTTTTAGCGGGCAATAAAGGCCATTATTGCCCGCTGTTTGAATATGCGGGCAATAAAAACCTTTATTGCCCGCTAAAATAACTTTTTTGCCCGCCGGTCAAAAAAGAGTCACTTTAGTCCCTATTAATAGGTACGAAAAACGCGAAAATCGTTCGCGTGTTACATAAAATCAATTATTTATTTACAAAAAAAAAACAAAAATGAATTTGACTTTTATATAATGTTTGAACAAGACAAGAGCACGGTTGCCATGTCAAAAAATAGTCACATCAGTCCCTCTTAACACGTACGAAAAAACGCGAAAATACGTCCGCGTACATAAAATATGGTGTGCACCAAGGGCTAAGTGGGCTTTTTGGCCTCGTGGATTTTGCAGTACTCGTCTGCGGCTCGTAAACGCCCTCGCCTTGACTCATACTGCAAAATCCACACTCGGCCTAAAAAAGCCCACTTTACGCCCTTGGTACACAATATACTATTAAAACTCTCAAAGCATACTTATAATGCGTCTCATTAAAACCGTTCTGAAAACGACTTAAATAGTTAACACTATAACTTATATCTAATCTAGTTCCTGAACTTATATACAAAAGTGCTCCTATCAAATTTCTGTATTTTACATTTTCATTTAAATCTTCCGCAGGTTCTAATTTTCAAATTTTGCTCCATTGGAGTCTCATATAATTTCGCTTCTTTAATCTGATATTGTCTAGCTAACGATTCAATGTACTTTTTCTGATCTAATGACATTTCATGTTTCTTTTCATCATATTCAATATTAATACCTAAATACGTACTTATCTTACCTAAATCTTTCATTTGGAATCTTTCTTTTAACAAACTTTTAATCAAATCTAAATTCTTTCTATTCTTACAGCAAATTAACAGATCATCTAAAAATATAATTAAATAAATAATCTCATCCTTTTCTTTTAACATATATAAACAATAGTCATGTTCGCTTCTTACAAAACCTAATTCGCTTAAATAGTCATCGAGACACTCATACCACGCTCGTGGACTCTCACGCAATCCATACAGTGCTTTATTTAACATACATACTCTATCAGTACCATCGTCATACCCTTCAGGTTGCTTTACAAAAACTTTCGATTTTACGTTCCCGTTCAAAAACGCTGTCTCGACGTCCATTTGCTCAACTAATAAACCATTTTGACAACAATACGACAATAATACTTTTAACGTTTGAGTCTTAGCAACAGGTGAATAAATATCGTCCAACACATCCGTTTGTTGGAAACCTTTTACAACTATTCTCGCTTTATAAACATTTTCGCTTTTCTTTGTATAAATCCATTTCAAGTCTAATACCTTTTCATTCTTTGGTGTTTCAACTAATTGCCACGTTTTATTTTTCTTTAAACTATCCATCTCTTTATCCATGGCATTTTTCCAAAAACTAGATTCATTACTTTCAATTGCCTCTTCAAAACTTACAGCACTATCGGCGCTACAATAATTTACATAAATACAACCGCTATATACATAGTTATCATCAAATCTACTAGGCTTTTTAATCTCTCTTTGAGACCTCTTAATTTCAGGTACTTTTCCTTTATCATCAGTTTTACTTCCCTTACTAGACTCGAGAGTCATAGTATGGGAAGGTAAATTTTCATTTTCATTGTCAAGATTCTCACTTGAGTTCTCACTTTCGAATTCCTCATTTAAACCTATGCATTTGACATCTTCCTCAACTACATCAACGTGTCTTGCTACAATGACTCTATCTCTAATCAAAACTCTATACTCTGTTGCATCATAACCTACCAAAGTTCCTAAATCAGCTTTCCTATCCCATTTTGAATTTCTTTTGCTTTCTGGCACCCTAACAAAAACTTTGCTGCCATAAATTTTCAAATATTTTGTATCTGGCTTCTCATTAAAAACTATCTCATAAGGAGATTTGTTTCTTTCAATCGTGTTTGCAATCGTTCTATTTTTCAAATAAGCTGCAGCGCAGACTACTTCTGGCCAGTACTTCTTTTCTAATTTAACCTCGGCTAATAAACACCTAGCACTATCCATAATTGTCCTATTGTACCTTTCCGCAGTACCATTCAATTCATGTACATACGGTGGACATGGTTCTAATTCAATTCCCTTTCCTTTAAATATTCTATACATATTTTTATTCAAATATTCGGTGCCATTATCACATCTCAATTTCTTAATTTTCTTTCCCGTTTTGTTCTCAACTAAATTTATATAGTCAACAAACTTATCGTATACTTCATCTTTAGACTTAATAGGATAAACTTTAGCAACCTTACTGTAATCCTCAATAAAAGTAAGAAAATATCTTTCTCCTTTATAACTTTCAGAATGAGGCCCATTTAAATCTGTGTGAACTATTTCTAAAATTTCTCTTGCCCTTTTCCTGGTATTATCAAATGGTATATTGTGCATTTTATTCTCTATACACGTAGCACATTTAAAATGATCTGACTCTATTATTACTATTACTTTGGGTAAACCTACCAATACATAATTTTTACACACAGTATTTAAATAATTAAAATTTACATGACCTAGCGTTCTATGCCATTTCTCTTTTAAAGTCATTTTATCCTTATCTCTTTTAGTTGTCAAATTTGCTTCAAGATCATCTTCTAAATAACTCGTCATTCCATAAATTCTATTCTTTTTCCAAGCTACTGCTACTAAATTATTATTTTTATAAATTTTAGCATTTTCTCCAATTAATACAGCTTTATGATTGTCAGTTACTTTTGCAAAACTAATTAAATTCCTATCCATATCTTTCACATAAAAAACATTTTTCATTTCGATATGAGTTACATTTCCATTAAACGTTTCAAACTTACTATTTACATATCATACTTTGGTTGCTTTCAAAATTTTACCATCTCCTATTTTGATATTAATCGGTTCCTTTAATACAATAAAATCGCTAAAATAATTTTCGTCATTTATTACGTGGTCCGAACACCCACTATCCAAAATCTAATCAATTCTATTTACATTACCGTTCTCATTATTCGCAGAATTAACCTGTGCTGACGCGTTAAATGCCGTACTGTTGTTGTCCGTCTGTTGACCTTGGCTGCCGTCGCTGTCTCTCGTGCCTCTGCCGCGCTGCCCGTAGCCGCTGCCGCCGCGCCGGTTGAAATTTCCACGATGCTGGCTGCTCCCGCGTCCGCCGCGTGCGCCGCCTCGCTGCTGCGAGTAGCCTCTGTTGTTTCTATATATATATATTCTATATATATATATATATATATATATATATATATATATATATATATATGGGACGTTTCACGTCAACCGGACCATCAGTACACCAAAAATTTGGGTTAACCTAACAAGACGTTTGAGGTCTCAAAATGATCGTCTGGTCAAGGGCTTTTTAAAAAGTTCTGGCCTTTTCAAAAATCCAATGTGGCGCATAACATATGGAGCCTGAAACCCACGTTTTCATAGCACATTCAACAAAAACAATAGTAAAAATGTTCTAATTTGTGAAATATCCCACCAAAAAGCATGTACAACTCATGATAGGACATATTATTGACAATGCTGACGGAATTCCAAAATCAAAATGGCGGAATCAAAATGGTGGACATTATACCTCCACCAAACCCATTTTACCGCAACAAATGATTTTTGATCAGTTTAAAGTATCGATATGGGGGTTTTCAGGGTCACTGAATCCTATTTTAACCTCGACATTTCAAAATTCGAAATGGTGGATCCAAAATGGCGGACATTATACCACCACCAAATCAATTTTACCGCAACAAATGATTTTAGATCAGTTTAAAGTATCGATATGGGGGTTTTCGGGGTCATTGAATCTTAGCTTGACCTCCAAATTTCAAAATTTAAAATGGTGGATCCAAAATGGAGGACATTATACCGCCACTAAACCAATTTTACCGCAACAAATGATTTTAGATCAATTTAAAGTATCGATATGGGGGTTTGTGAGGTAAATGGTTATAAATGTATTATCGGAATCAGTATTTGTGCACATGAATCTTATATTATTCCGGTCTATTAGATTTAGAATTATCTGTCTGCGGTTTTTGCACTTACATTTTTCTATTGTTCTGTGTATATGTATATGCCTGCGTGGATGAAAAAAATATATAATTTAGCCAAATGAATCAATCTTTAATGAAATTTTGTGCACTCTTATCAATTCTGGCTCCTCGTTTGTGGAGTTTTTACTGGTGATAAATGGCTTTCGCCGATATCATAAATTACTCTGTTCCTAGGTTCATTGGCATTTGAGTAATTCATGACTTTCAACGTTTTATTATTTTCTGGGGTAAATCCATGCCCCATTTGTATGTTTGTGACAGGTGGACAGTTTTTAAATTTCTTTGTTAGGAATTCTACTGGGTAGATTTTAAACCACCAAGTCTTATTTTCTTCGTTTTAACTGTAACAGGGTGGGAAAAATGTCCGTTATTACATTTTCTTTTACTCCTTTTTTTATAGCGACTTATGAGTTTAGAGAGTTTAGTTCATTCTGATAAAGTTATGGATTAAATTAATTAACGTAAATAGCTTCATATGTACCATAAAGATAATAAAATTACCTATCTTTCTGCTGCGGAAAATTGATGATATCGCTCGTCGATTATTTTTATGAAAATTCGCGAAATATCATACAACTATCATATGATTCTTATATAAGAATTCAGGGGTTGTATTAAATAAAATAAAATAGACATAGTCATCGCAAATCAATATGTGTATGCTTGTCCTAACCTCATAACCTCAAATTAGCTTCTGTTAAACTTTGCCAGAAATATGCCAGAATTCTGCCCACTATCTGTCGCCAGAAGTTTCTAAGCACTAATTTGTGGCGCGGCTTGAAAATCTGGTGAATTTTGCATTTCATACATTTTTTGCTAACAAAACTGTACCGCGGTCGTGCCTAATAAAGCGCGTTGAAAAAAAAAATACATTTCACCATTAAAAAATTGACGAAAAAAATTTCTCTATTGTAACTCCCGTATGCATTTGTACATTTTGCTGAAACTTTACAGGTTCATCGAGTATAATATAACGAAGAACTGATTAAAGTTTGGAGCTGTTTAATTAAAGTGAAGTGTTTATTTTATAATTTCTTTGTAAACATTAAAAATTTAATATTTGGCCAGAAATGCTTACGACGATACCTCGAACGCGTTTGTATTTTTTGCTGAAACTTCACAGAATTATAGAGTATAACCTAACAAAGAATTGATAAAATTTTAAAGCTGTTTGATTACAGTAAAGTGTTCATTTTTTAAATTCTTCGTAAACAATAAAAATTTAATCCTAGGCCAAAAATGGTTACCACGATCACTCTCGAACGTACTTGTATTTTTCGTTGAAACTTTACAAGTTCATCAAGTATATCCTAACAAAGAACTGATATGATTTTTTAAAATTTCTTCTAAACATTAAAACTTGAAGAACAATTGTTTTCGTTAATTCTTGTAAGTTATATAGGAACTGCAAAATATACGTAGTTTTTTGAATTGCTCTAATCAGAGTTCTCGATTCACAAAAACTAATCAATCAGATTGCGTAATTTCAAAAACGTTCCGCAAAAATACCTTACCGCCAAATGTACATAAGTGCGATATTGGCTCAGTTGTAGAGCACGAGCCTTGAGATCTCAGGGATGGTGGGTCAAATCACCCTCGTTGCTTTACTTTTCTGCAATTTAGTCCCCAAAAACCCTGTTACAAAACCGCTATCAAGTCCTTGGCACATAGCTTTCTCCTATTTCGCTTTTTGTTATTGTTTTATATGTAATAGTATATTGTGCTAATGCCACACGAGTTGCACATACTGTTTTTGTATAAGTACGAGATATAATGCAGTTTGGCGCACGTATTTTTATTTATTTAAAACTTATAGTAAAATTTAATATAACCTTATCGTATAAAATCTAAAATATGTTTAAGCAGAAATTACTATAATGTCTAGTAATGGTGGAATATACTTGCATTGTAAAAATTTTTACTATGATATTAGTAATTTTTATTAAGAACATAGTGAAAGTTTTACAAATTTATGATAAAAATTACTAAAGTTCATAGTGTAACGTTGCGACCTTGCTAGCGCGAAATCGGACAAGATGTGTGTCCCACCGAGCTTAGGGACCGACGCGCAAAGCTATCACGTTAACAAAAGGATCGTCGGATGACGACTAGGAACTCGTCTCGGCTGCTCAGCATCTCTGTCTTGGCGGACCGCGGAGAGTAGTGGAGTCATTCTATGCTCGGCTTATTTATGCAAGGGTTATAGCATGCACAATAAGGACACTCTAATAGTTTATGCTAAGAGAACTTTCGGGCTTTGTTTGCCCTCAGAATGTTTATTCACTCAAAGAAACAATGTGCACTACGTGCAACTGCATGTGCGTGTATTGTGCGTCGAGACGATCATCGAGATCGGCAGGTGTACTATGCACGACAATCGGGCTCTGCCCTGATAGATGGGCTATTCGCCGACACAGGACAGACTCACGGGTTTGCTGATGAACGTCGCGCTGCCGCTGCTAGACGGGCTGGTTCCTCTCAGTTTCACTTCGCCGGCCCCATTGTCTGGTCGGCGGCCCACCGAACTCCTCCTCGTGGCGTTAGTAGAGGCTGCAGGCACCGGGTTGTCTTAGCCTGGGCACGATGTCGTGGCCCTCGGCCTGGTAATCTCGTCTAAAGCCGCGCCCTTGGAAATGAGCGGCTTTGACGGCTATCCGGCTTCTCTTGCTGCGGGCCACGTGTGGTCGCTACCAAAGTCGGTTGTCAAGAGAGCGAAAATTAAATTATTCAAAATATTTCATGCCTCATAAATTACTATGTTACAATTATATCCTGCCGTTACTATGTTATTATAGAATTTTTTCCTGAACTTTTATCGGATCATTTTTCTCACAAGGAAAGGTACCCAACCCGAACTCACCGATTTTGATGAATTTCATATATGTTGTAGAACATAAAAAAATAAGAGACACGTATTTTTTTTTATCGGCTAATTTTCACTTTTAAGGGGTAAAAACCTCCCCTAAAGTTAACCCCCAAAAAGCGTTTTTTTTAAATATCTCGGCATAAAATTAATATTTTTCAATGAAACAAATTGGAGGTTATTTCTTACAAAAAGAGAAAGTATTTCATGGTGATTTGAAGAGTAAGGGTAGCATCCCCTATTTTTTAGGGGTTGAAAACATATATTTTTTGGCATAATTTTATAATAAAAATGTTTAAACCGACTAAAAAAAATTGGAAAAAATGTTTAAACATCCTTAATAACAAAATTTAGTTGACGTCTTTCGGTGTTTTCATAAATATTACCCCTAAGGGGGTAAACCACCCCTAACACAAAATAACTGTAAATATGTAATTCAATACATAATATTTCGTAGAAAGTTTGTATATAGAGGTTTTCGAGGTCGCTGATTACAAATCTGTTATCAGATTTTGAAAATTCAAAATGGCGGATCCAATATGGCGGACGGAAATATCGAAAAAAAATTTTATATAATAAAAAAGTTTTAAACGACTAAAAAATTTGTAAACATCTATAATAAACAAATTAAGTTTTTCGGTTTTTTCATAGATACTTCCCCTTAGGGGGGTAAACCACCCCTAACACAAAATAACTATAAGTATACTTCAATCCATAATATTTTGTAGAAGGTTTGTATATAGGTGTTTTCGAGATCGCTCTTTACAAATCTGATATCAGATTTTAAAAATACAAAATGGCGAAACCAATGTGGTGGACGAAAATGTCGAAAAAAAATTTTAACTTTCAAAAAAACTTGTTTACAAATGTGTGATCTTTCTAGCCTGTACATGTGAACTAAAGAGCCTTAAACCCTAAACCCCTAAAGAACAAATAGGCTAAATGGTTGTGCTTTTTAACCAAACGACTCCAAACCCCTAACCTCCAGACAAGCCGAAGGCCTATGCTTTACCGTAGACACGAGTATAGACATATTACCGATATTTTATTCTATCATTTTGTATGTAACAAATAACGTCTCGTTTTATGTTTCAATCAAAGATTATTTATTTTTCTGCTTTTATAAATTAGCATAATTTCAAAAGTAATTTCATAAATTATAAAGTATTTCATAAATTGCATAATTATATAATTTTATAAATTCAAAAAGTCCACACTTTTTTGCAAATGAAAAAACATAGGTTAATAAAATTAGTTTATCAAACTCTTTTGCGTTTTGTAATAAAATTTAATGTTGTCAAACTTGGGAGTTTTTCATTGTTACAATTATTTCGTAAGCCGAAAGTTTTTTAGATGAATTCTCGAAGTAATGATTATTGTATCTATAGTAAAATATTTACAGTCTGGAATTCCATAATAATACTATTTGCTACGATTTAATGAATTTATCAAAAAATCTAAATTTAATAATAAATATTATTCTAATTATTATTATTATTTTTCATTATCATTGCTATTATCAGTATTACTGTTATTATTGCTATTGCAATTATGCTTATTCATCTTCTTCTTATTATTATTATTATATTACTATGATAATTTTTGTTATTGGTAAAAATACATAAAAGAATATTAATACTCGAACTTCATTTGCAATTAAAGAACACGTTGTTATTGAAAGGGAATTTTATATGCATTCATTAGTTTAATGAATGTTATCGTACATTCAATGATAATTCCACAGATAAATGTCTTTCACTCATAAAAGTTGTTGACAATATGTGCGAATCAGTATGTTCTTTTTTTAGATTGTTTTCATCGAGTGTTTACCTCAGCTGCCTGTGTTATTTTTTAGGCAGTGAGTGAGTTTTGTGGGTATTCTAGTTCGATGCCGGAAAGTACGAATAGTACGTCTTTTTGTTTGTCAGTGGTATCATACAGTTGTAGAAAATTTTCTTTAGTGATTTTATATAGATTACATTATTCAATTTCAAAGTGAATAAAAGTTGAATAAAACCAAAAATAGAGTTTTCCGAACATCACAAAGTGGAACGAGAATTCTTCTCCAATGCATAAATTAATGATTTGATTCAATTTACATTCACTCGTTTTATTCTGGTAGAAATGTAGCAGTCGTGCCTTACATGCAAAAACACAGCTTGTATAAATTTTACCGCTTGTTTTCATTTTAGATTGAAAAATGAAAATTAATCCGTTAAACGTTCTAAACTTATTATTAGCATACTTTCAAGCGTTAAACATACCAGATAGTGTCACGAATTATCACGAAACAGAGTTGGCCGAAAAAATAAAAGAAATTTTAATAGATGCAACACATGATTTCAACGATGTAGAAATGATTACTGATGACTCTTTGGATTTTCAAGAAGAGTATAAAGAAATGCGGAAATAATTGAAGATGAAGTGCAACATCATTTTCCTGATCCGGATATAGCACCAACAAATCAATGTACAGCAGATAATGAAGAACTAGATTTTGAATACAAAAAAAGAGCTGTAGAATTTTGGAGAAGTAGCAAAACGAAGCAAAATTTAAGTCTCAAAACAGTGCAAAACAGATTCAAAAAAGTATCATCTATTAGTCAGCTACGTCGTTGGGCTCATTCAATTAATAAAGGTGGCACGTATAGAGAAAAAGTAGCACAAATTTGTCAGTATACCCTGGATAATTTTCAAGCAGCTCTCGACAGTGGTTCAATTATCCATGATGAAGATATAATTCGATGGGCCTTACAAGCTAAAAAAGAAATTGGTTTTGATGATATTAGATTCAAAGCTTCTAAACATTGGTTACTCAAATTTAAGCAAGCACACCGAATAGTTTCTAGGAAAATAAATAAGTTCATAACAAGAAAAACACTAGAAAGTAGTGCAGAACTTACGGCTAAAGCTGAAGCATTTATCGATGACGTTAAATCGTGAATACCAAGGATTGGACTCGAAAATTTGTATAATACAGATCAGAGCGGATTTCAGCTAGAAATGCATTCTGGAAGAACATTAGCAGTAGAAGGAGAAAAGCAAGTGCAATGTCTGGTACAGTCAATTTCAGCAACAACGCATAGTTATACTATACAGCCACTAATATCAGCTACTGGACAACTGTTGTCACCGCTATTTCTTGTTTTAAAGGAACCAAGTGGCAAGTTTGGCCCTATTGTAGAACAAAACATATTTAGACCAGAAGACGTGTACGTGGAAGCATCCAAATCTGGAAAATTAACAACAAGTAAGGGAACTAATAACAATTTTTACATTGTAATATCGTTGATCAGTTAATTAGTAAGTCGTTTAATTGCAGATCACTTCAAAATCTGGTTGGAAAAAATATTTTATCCCTATGTAGGCCATCACTCAATACTATTACTTGATTCTTGGAGTGGTCATTGTGACAAAGTTATAGAAGAAACAATGCCACAAAATAAAATTATTAACATAAAAAAATTCCAACTGGAACCACAGGAAAAATACAACCACTTGATGTCTATGGATTCCGAATTTGGAAAAACTTTGTCCGAACATTTTCTGATAATGTAATGTAATGGATCATGATATGAATTTACATGTGAGAAATAATATAATTAAACTTCAATCATTGGTTCACAACCAACTGTCTTCACCGAGATATATAGATTTGTTTAAATATTCCTGGTATAAAAGCGGTTACGTCAATGAAAAACCAGATAAATTTGATAATCCTATAGATTTCAGTTTTGGAAAGTCTTGTGCAACACATTGTGAAATAGAAGGGTGCACAAACATTGCAATTGTACGATGTGGTTGGTGCAAAAAAGCATTGTGCTTTAAACACTTTTATGAGGACTACCATTATTGTAAAAACATCGTAAAATAATATATTTTATGCTCAATACAAAAAATGCACTATGGCAAAAGATAAAAGATTGTAGATTATTATTATACTCTAATATTATAAACAAAAATACATTATAAGTTGAATTTACAATAAAGGAATTTCAATAACATTCTGATAACAATTTCTACGGAAATTATAAAACTGCTTCACACACAGAATTTTCTTGTTTACAAATTTAGGAATTTGAGGTGGTTTGGTTAAAAAGCACAACCATTTAGCCTATTTGTTCTTTAGGGGTTTAGGGTTTAAGGCTCTTTAGTTCACATGTACAGGCTACAAAGATAACACATTTATAACAAGTTTTTATGAAAGTTAAAATTTTTTTTCGACATTTTCGTCCACCACATTGGTTCCGCCATTTTGAATTTTCAAAATCTGATATCAGATTTGCAAAGAGCGATCTCGAAAACCCTTATATACAAACCTTCTACAAAATATTATGGATTGAAGTATACTTATAGTTATTTTGTGTTAGGGGTGGTTTACCCCCTAAAGGGTAGTATCTATGAAAAAATCGAAAAACTTAATTTGTTTATTATAGATGTTTACAAATTTTTTCCAATTTTTTTAGTCGTTTAAAACTTTTTTATTATATAAAATTTGTTTTCGATATTTCCGTCCTATTGGTTCCGCCATTTTGAATTTTCAAAATCTGATAACAGATTTGTAATCAGCGACCTCGAAAACCTCTATATACAAACTTTCTACGAAATATTATGTATTGAATTACATATTTACAGTTATTTTGTGTTAGGGGTGGTTTACCCCCTTAGGGGTAATATTTATGAAAACACCGAAAGACGTCAACTAAATTTTGTTATTAAGGATGTTTAAACATTTTTTCCAATTTTTTTTAGTCGGTTTAAACATTTTTATTATAAAATTATGCCAAAAAATATATGTTTTCAACCCCTAAAAAATAGGGGATGCTACTCTTACTCTTCAAATCACCATGAAATACTTGCTCTTTTTGTAAGAAATAACCTCTAATTTGTTTCATTGAAAAATATTAATTTTAAGCCGAGATATTTAAAAAAAAACGCTTTTTGGGGGTTAACTTTAGGGGAGGTTTTTACCCCTTAAAAGTGAAAATTAGCCGATAAAAAAAATACGTGTCTCTTATTTTTTTATGTTCTACAACATATATGAAAATCATCAAAATCGGTGAGTTCGGGTTGGGTACCTTTCCTTGTCAGTATAAATATAACAAATCCTCTTCAATATTCAAATAGAGTAAATATTCACATCCATCTGATTAAGGGGATCTAACCACCTTAAAATTAAAAAAAAAAATAAGCAATTGAATTATATTTTTATATGAAACTTAAATTGTTTAAATAATTCATTTAAAAATGATAAAAGTTAAGTAGTATTGTAGGAAGCATCAAACATTTTTTAAATTTACTATATGTCAGGTGCAACATAAGACTTACTTAAGATATGGGCATCTAAGATCACTTTTTCTTTGGTAGTAATACTTGAAATACATATAATTCTGACATAAGTGTGGGGATTTGTATTAAAATTTAATTTTAAAAAGTTGTCTACAGTTAATAAAAAAAATTGTTTAAAAAATGAAAAATGCCAAATATTATGTTTAAATTATAGGTAACTTTTTTAAATTAAATTTTAACACAAATTTCTACACTCATGTCAGAATCATATGTATTTCAAGTATTACTACCAAAGAAAAAAGTGCTCTCAGATGCCCATATCTTAAGTAAATCTGCGGTGAGTAAAATAATGAAAATTAGGAATTTTGGCATTTGAAGACATGTTGTACCTGACATATAGTGAATATAAAAAATGTTTGATGCTTTCTACAGTACTAAGCAACTTTCATCATTGCTTATTCAATTTTTTTATACAATTTAAGATTCATTTAGGGGAAAAACTCACTTAGAAACCGCAGAGGTTTATCACCTGACCCCTGCTGCATGTAGAGACGCAGGTGATATAAAAAAGTTGATGCAGACAGGGATAAGAGAGCTGTATGCATAAAGCAAAGAAATGCGCACTTGGATCGCCTTGGCAGCAGAATCGATGTACTGATGGATTATGTCAGGGACAGGCACAATGTGCACAAGCAAATTAAAGATCTTGCCCAAATCATAAGAGCGAGCTATAAGAATCTCTGCATGGCGGAAGATAACTTACAGCAACTGTGCCACAGCTGTGCTAAAACTGTGCCAAACTGTGCTATAAGTGTGTTAAATGTCCAAAATGTACAAGTTTTGGCACAGTTTGGCACAGTTTTGGCACAGCTCTGGCACAGTTTTGGCACAGATTGGCATATTTTTCATTTCCACTGGGGTGCTACCTAAATCATCCTCCATAATTGCTGATTCATCGTAATCGGCATCGAACACGGCATCCAATTTTGTTATTGAAAATTCACTGAAATTTTTAATAGCGTAACCTTTTAATTTTTTGTAATTATTATTATAATCTACTTACTTTTATTACTTTTATTAATTTTCTTTAGAGCTATAAATATATGAGGCATTCTTTCCCAACGTTACACCCCTGCTGCCCACTTTTTATTTCATCTAAAAATTTTCAAAAAAATGTTAAATTTTGTAGAAAATTCTCAGCTTTCGAATGGCGAGTGGCAAAATCACCAGTGTTAATCGGATTATCCTGAAAATTCAAAAAAACCGTAAATTAAGGATGGAAAATTTATTGTAATGGCATCCTACTAATTCTGAACTTGCTATACGAGTATTATCCAATAGGTAACAGCCTCTTTTCACTATAAAATACCTCGACGAACCGTTCAAATGGTCTCAAATTGGTTCTGGAAAAATTTAGATCCTGAAAATAGAAAAAAAATGACAAAAAGTTGTTCTTTCTGTGTAGTTATGACAATCTTGGTGTCAGAAAGAGGTATTAGACAACCTTTAGTTAACTTACAAATTTGAGAACACGTTGGAAGGTTCTCAACATCACTCCTTCTTTTGCCAAAAAGCCAAAATAATAATGCGAAGATTCATTTGAAAAATAGAAAAGATAATGACTATTTTTGTGATGATAATTCATCAGTCGGATAATTTTGATACAAGAATGAAACTTTGTTACCAAAAAGTATGATATAACTAACGAAATATTATTACACTTAAATCTCACACATATCTTAATCCCCAACGTAACAAGACAAGTCTAATATTTTATCGGATTACATGGACACGAATAAAAAATCGTGAGTACATGAATGCTAAATCTTCAAGATCAAATGTTCAATAGAATATCCGGGTATGATTTGAATTTCCTGATTACACAAGTCTGGTTGACTTAACTGGTTCTGCTCTGAAACCATAGGTGTATACTGCAAAACATCATTCTGAATAATTTTATTTGAAATTGATTGTTGAGAGATTTGGCCAATGTGAAATCATACTTCATTTTTTAAGTTCATTCGCTGAGTTCTTTGCAGGACCATCTCGTCAGTACTTTCCAGAAATATATAATCTGTCGTTTCAAGGACTACACTTATCAGATTTCTATAGAAATTCTGTCAACAGCCCTTTTCAGGACTAGTCTCAACAGTCCTTCTCACGACTACTCTCAACAGTCCTTATCTGAATCTTATGTATCATGAACAGGATTTTGGTGTCCGAGCAGAATGGCACTTTCATGCTACTGCACACGGTAAAGGGGCTTCTGATGGTGTAGGTGCTGTATTCAAAAGAGAAGCTGTACGAGCTAGTCTTCTTTGTAAACCAAATGACGCCATTATTACATTCGAGAAACTTATCGACTGGGCTCAGAAAAATTCCAAAAATATTCATGTATTATCTTACAATGACAAAGATCACAACAAAATGAAAAGATTTTTGAACAAAAGATTTGATGCTGCTCCACCAGTTCCAGAAATTCTAAAGAAACACTGTTTCATACCCATTAATAACACAGAAATGATGATCAAAAGATACTCTGAAGATGGCGCTACAACGACATTTTCATATCAAGATTTCAAAAAATAGAGTATCATAGCTCAGGAGATATTAGAAGCATAACATAGAAAAGATATATTGTGACCAACAGTTTTAAAAAATGACTACTAATAACACTCAGTTTCATTGATCTATTTCAACTCTCAGGCCTGTTTCTGATGAACTACAATGCAACAAATTTATGAATTTGACTATGAGTCACATCAATTCATTCATATATCATAGTGGAGACATTTCTGAAAAATTTATCCGATTGATGAATTATCATCACAAAAATAGTCATTATCTTTTCTATTTTTCAAATGAATCTTCGCATTATTATTTTGGCTTTTTGGCAAAAGAAGGAGTGATGTTGAGAACCTTCCAACGTGTTCTCAAATTTGTAAGTTAACTAAAGGTTGTCTAATACCTCTTTCTGACACCAAGATTGTCATAACTACACAGAAAGAACAACTTTTTGTCATTTTTTTTCTATTTTCAGGATCTAAATTTTTCCAGAACCAATTTGAGACCATTTGAACGGTTCGTCGAGGTATTTTATAGTGAAAAGAGGCTGTTACCTATTGGATAATACTCGTATAGCAAGTTCAGAATTAGTAGGATGACATTACAATAAATTTTCCATCCTTAATTTACGGTTTTTTTGAATTTTCAGGATAATCCGATTAACACTGGTGATTTTGCCACTCGCCATTCGAAAGCTGAGAATTTTCTACAAAATTTAACATTTTTTTGAAAATTTTTAGATGAAATAAAAAGTGGGCAGCAGGGGTGTAACGTTGGGAAAGAATGCCTCAAAAATATTATTTAAAAAAGTTTTTTGAAAATAATCATCAAAAACTGTTTAAACACTTTAAAAAGTAACAAATTTTATGTTAATATTCAGACAACTTTTTTAAATAATATTTTGCGAAGCGAGTTTTCTTAGAATATTAAAAAAAAAACTATCTTATGGTGTAAAATAGCAATACAAATCATGGAGAAAAAGTTAGATAGGGCAAACGAGGCTTTTTTTAAGATACAACAATTCAAAGTTGTCATCCCATGCTATCAGTATATCTATATAGGCGCGCAGTGTTTCTCCCTCTTACAAGTTTTGAGAGTATTTTATACTCTAAACAATTTATGTCACCATTCAAATGTTAGATACTATGAATTGTAAGGTTTTGACATTAGATAACACTGTATAATATCTTAAAAAAAGGAATTTTCTAATAAAAACCCTAGTTGAGCACCACTGCAGCCGGTGAACTACCTTAAAGACTGTCAGAAGTCGACAAAGTTATAAAAAAATTGTTAACATTAAAACCACACGGTGCAGTTCTAACAATTGCATTTTTATATTATTTATGGCTTACTGAACCTGTATATAAATTTTCAGAAGTCTAAAAAATGGCTAAGTACATAAAAATTAATAATATGGCTGGTAGTCGCTACCAGGCGGCTATCGCGACGGAAAGTAATCTTTTAAAACTTGTTTCAAATTCAAATAACAAGGTGCAGTTCTGGCTATTTTTTTTTTTTTTTTTTTTGAGTATTTACGTATCTATTAAACTATGCAGTGACAGAAGGCTCATGAAGGAAGATATTCAAATAAAACATAAAAATCGTGATGCCAAGTAAGCGCTAATTTTGCTTCCTTCCTATGGAAGTTTTCAAATAGTAATTTTTATAGTTTGTCTAAAGACACGTTGGAAGTCTGTTTTGAAGTATTTTAGGTCAAAAAATAGTGTTTTTGGAAAATATCAGTATAGATGTATGTGTGTTTGCGTACGTATCCGCTTGTATCTTAGCTTCTACTAAATAGATAGACACAAAGTCTCATTTTCTTTGTTTTTACTGTAAAATGGTGAAAAAAGTCCGTTTGTACATTTTTCTTAACTTTTTTTATAGCAATTTTTTAGTTTTGAGAGTTCAGTTTTATCTGACAAAGTTATCGAAAAAATTAATTAAAGTAAATTGCTTCATATGTACCTTTAATAGAATAAAATTAGTTATCTTTTTACCGCGGAAAATTTATTTTACCTTTTATCGTTCTTTTATTATAAACCATAAAGCGCAATTTATTGAAATCGTTTTTACTCAAAAAACTAAACGCCGAACCTTTTCAAAAATGAACATAATTATTGAAGATCATTAGAACTATACACCACTATAACTTTTAGTCATTTTATGGGGCAGATTTGTAGAAAAACGCCAAGAATTGAAAAAAGTAATTTTTCTATAAAATTCGATAACTGGAGTACAAAGGCAAAAATCAAGTTTAAATTTTAGATTTAGTCAGCATTATACAGCACAATGATCCCTTTCTTTAGGCTGTTTACAAAACCAGATTTTAAAAATAGGTTTACATAGAAATAACGGGAAATTGTTTGTGTAAGTGTGCGAGATATAAAGCACGTAGAGTGGAATGAAGTGAAATGAAAGAGTGTAGGTGATTGTGTGTATGTTATATGTTTTTCAGTTCTAAGAAGTATTTTTGATCTGATTGTTTGAAGTGCCAGATGGATATTGTGTTGCAAAGGTATGATGAAAGCGAGTTCCAGATATATGAGGCGCTTATGAAAAATGGATTCTTCAGCGTCTCCGTCTTGAAAGCCGGGATGTTCAGGGGGATCACCTCATCCCTGACAAGACTGAGCGCAACGTGAAAGTCAAAGAAGGCTAGAATGTAGGTGGGCACTGATGAGTCAAATATTTTTCTCAAGAAGCAGGCTATAAAGTACTTCCTACGTCCAGCGGTGGTGAGCTATTGCAACTCACGCCTACAAAGAGAGATGTGCTTGTCCCTCCTTACACCATAGATCTACTCCAGATTACAAGTCTCTGAAGTTTCGTGTCTAATTCTTGGGTCAGGTCGCATTATACTAATGAGCAATAGTCTATCATAGGAAATAGGAGCGCTTGTACAAGGTATTGGCGCAGCCTAAAGTTGGTACTCTTCCGAAATAAGTATAGCCGGTACATCAAAGAGTGAGTACGTTTACATATTTTTGTTACGTGCTCTTTTCACGTAAGTTTGGAGTCAAGCACCATACCCAGATTGCGCACAGAGGATTCATTGTCAATCCAGGCTCCACCTATGTTGATGTAAGTGTTGGCAACAGCAGGTAAAGCATTGATGTAGTAAGGAGAGCACAGGACGATTGCCTTAGTTTTAAGGACATTTAATTTGAGGTGGTTTTGTGCAGCCAAGCTCATTATTCTTTCGGCGTTAGCACGCATTTTGACAGAACAAGAATGGAGCTCCTCGAGGTGGCATTTGCTGTATATTTTCAGGTCATCCGCGTAGATTAGATGGGACACATCTGAATCTAGGCAAAAACCAATATCATTGATGTACAACGTAAATAACAGAAGTCCTGAAACTGATCCCCCTCGCGAACTGAGTAGGTAAAGGTTATTTAGAGATGGTTATACCGAGATTTTTAAGCTCTCTTCAGACCTCAGCAAAATCGGTCAAGGTAGACAGGCATGAATAGTAATAATTCATCCTGGCCTCTTCAACCTGCCTGTGCGCGTCGTCTCCTGCTATTCTATAAAAGTATAGATCCCAAGGTAGTCGACTCCTGCGAAATCGTCTGTAGAGTTTGTTCCGTTCGATCAAAAGGTCACGAAGCGCCGTGGTGAACCACGGGTGACGTTTGCGTCTTGGTGTCACAGTCTGCAATGGAGCGAGATGATCTATGGCGTTAATTAAGTTAGTGTTAAGAATGGTGATGCATTCGTTCGTCAAGTGATGACGTGGCGAGAAATGACCACTCATATGCACTAAGAAAGTCTCTTAGCTTTTCAGCACAAATTTCTTTGTAGTTTCTGTAAGAGTATGTAGCAGGTACGTGGCGTGGAATCGGATCCTTCAGATGAGGATAGTTGGTCGGAATCACCCATGATGACCTTCGTAGAGTAATTGTGCATGTGTTGTTAGTTGTTCAATAAAGTAAGAGCCTTGGATAAATAGTATATGCGGTGGGCAAAACACAATTTCTACGAAGATGGGTGATACTCTCTTAGCTGTAATCTCACAGAACAGGTACTCCGGCTTACCTGGCTTGCCTGACCATTCACCGTCAGATGGCGAGATAACGATGGCTGTCAATGAATGATGGATGTAGAGGGCCACACCTCCACCGTTTCTGTTTCTGTTACCTCTGTATAGTATGTAATCATCTAGTGAAGCGATGAATGTTATCTTGTCATTGAGCCCAGTCTTAGTTACAGCTATTACGTGAAAGGGGAAATGAATGGACAGCCTGATCATCTCAATGTGACCCTTCAGAGAGTTCACATTGAAATGACAGACTCTCAGACCTTCAGACAGAGTAACCTTAAAAAAAAGATGTAGATGTGCTAGATGATTTAGATGATGGTGTAACGGAGGGTTTTGCAATATCTTTTAGAATCACACCCCATGTCCGATGGTAGCTGTGCGCGTAGGCGACGATCTCTCTCTTTACGGTTTGATTCACTCGTTCTACCGGGTTCGCCTGTGGGTGATATGGCGGTGTGCTCTTGTGATGAATCCCTTGCGCCTTCAGGTAATCGTCGATGAGTCGGTTTTTAAACTCTGTCCCGTTGTCTGATAAGAAAATTTCGGGTGCGCCGAATCGCATTATTACGCGTTCTTGCAGCGCTTCTGGGACTGACTTGGCGTTTGCCTTTTTTAGCAGGACACGCTCAATCCACCGCGTAAAAAGGTCCTGGAATTTTAGAATATTTTCGTAACCCTTTGCGGTTCTCGGCAGTGGGCCCATGATGTCCCCGGCCACTATCTGTGGTTCTCTTGCCCATACATCCTGCCAACGCTCTCTGTTTCACTTAACATTGTTGGCACAGCTGGCACTTAACATTGTTGCCTTGAGTGTATCATGGACCTCATTGAGTACTTTCTCTCGTGTTTCTCTCAGCACTACCAGCTTTGAGTCCTCATGAGCCACTCCTAGGACAACCCCCTCCTCCACAATTTTTCACTCAGCACTACCAGCTTTATGTCCTCATCAGCCGCTCCTAGGACAACCCCCTCCCCCACAATTTTCACTCCGGAAAATTTTCAGGTTCAGCGCTGATTTCCTGATACTTTCGCAAGTACTAGGAGTCGCGCGATTCCGGCTCCGAAGTCACCATTGCTAATTCAACCTCTCTCTTGTCGTGCATTCGCGATAGCGCGTCTGGCACATGGTGCAGAGCTCCTTTCCGATGTTTTACCGTGTAACAATAGCCCTGTAATTCCAGCGCCCATCGTGCGAGTCTGCCAGTTGGATTTTTGAGGTTACACAGCCACCTCAGACTGCTTTATCACGAGACCTGCTTCCTTTACGCGCCTTAGCACCTTTTCTAAAGCTCTGACGTATTCTTCAAACGTCTCGGTTGCCACAATAATGTCGTCCAGATAAGCGAACTAATTTGGCTGTAATTCTGGTATTAGAATCTTATCTATCAGACACTGGAACGTCGCTCCAGCTTCTGACAGGCCGAATGGAAGCCTCGTAAACTGAAATAGTCCCAACCCGGGTACTGGAAAGCTGTATATTAACTGCTTTCTATCTTCAGCAAAATCTGATGTTATGCACTACTCAAGTCTATCATAGAGATGTATCAGCTTGTTGCAGTTTCCTCAGAATCGAGTTCATTTGCAGCAGCGGGTATACGTCGCACCGAGTTAATGCGATTATCCTTCTAAAATCGATGCAGAATCTATATTTGCCGTTTGACTTCTTAATCATCACTACTGGGCTCGAGAAGCCCCGGTCTGCTAACTCGATGCTGCTGCTAGCATTTCTCTCGCGTGGCTGTGCATTTCTTCTTCTATTTTTTTTTTTTTTTTTTTTTGAGACTGGAAAATATTTCTGTTTAATTGGCCGAGTTGACTACATAATTATTTCATGCTCGATCCACGTGGTGCAGCCTATTTTGCACACCTCATTGCCGACTATCTCGTCTAACAGCTGTGTGATTCTATCCTGTTCTTTTTGCTCGACGCCCGCCAATCCTACAGTTGACAGTGCCATAATTCCTAATTCCGCTAAAGACAGTTTTCCACGGTCTGCCTTTCGCTATCAGTAGCTCTGTCGAGCTGCGCGCCTGGTTATTCTTCTACCTGCGGAAAATCCCCTGCAGTATGTCCGTCGCTTTGCTCAGTATCGTTTGAGCTTTGCAATCGTGCTGCTGCCCCCTTGTTCGGTGGAAATTCTGCGGCTGAATCCTCCTTGGCCTCCTGGAGAGCTTTTGCTGCCTGTAAGTTCTGGCCTGTCCAAGGCCTTGTGCATTTTCCGGGGTTTACTTCCACTGACTTCTCCCTTTTAGTACTCTCTTTTTTTTCCAGAAACGTTAATTTTCTTGCATGCAATTGCAGCTTTCGCGATTCTACCACCGCTCGGATTTGCTGCTGCTTTCGCTTTCTTTCTCGAGGTCTTAGCCGCCGTCGAGCCCGGAGTGACCTCTTCTACGCACTCGGTCCTCCGTTTCCCGCCCTCTCTGGGCACTTTCTTTTGAAATGTCTCGTTTTCCCGCACTTGAAGCATTTTGTCTCTGCTTTGATTCCTGGCGGTCCATTCTGAGCACTAAAGTCTTTTCTCGTTGCTCCTGTGCTATTGGCTGGGCCCTTGCCGTGGTGGTATTTCTTCCGTGCGGCTGCTCTTTCGTCTAGCATCTTCATCACGATTGCTGCAACGCGGGCGTCTCGCGCCTCGTGGTCTTGCGCACCCAAGACTGTCATTTCGGTGCTGGTGCGTTTGCTGGTGGTGCATAGGCCAAGTCTGACAAGACCGTCTGCTCTGGCTTCGGTGGAAGGTGCCGGTTTGCCCCGTACGACACTACAATTTCAGCTTCCTCCGCCAGTTCTGGTCGCAGATTTTCGTGCAGCACGTCTAGCTGCTTTTCCAGTCCAGGTACTGGTTCCATTTTCTGCAGCATTCCTGACAGTTTTGTGACGCAGTCAATCACTGGCTGCAGTTCGCCCTGATAGCGATTTTCTGCATCTGATTGGAGCCTCTGTTGGTATTTACGGTTTGTCCCGTACCATCTTCGTGCTGCATCCTTAAAATCTTTACACGTTTCCCATATATGTCTGTTGGCGCTCTGTTTCTCGCTACTGCTGCCAGTGTTTCTGGATATTGTTGGCTCGTCTTTAATTTTTCCAGCGTTTGTTACATTTCACGCACGTGGTCTATAAACTATCGCGGCAGCGGATACTCGTTGCCTTCCGTATCTCTGGTCACATCTAACTCGATCAGTTCGCCTGCCGGACGATTTTCGTTAGTCCCTGTTTTCTCGCCGCTGTTCTCTTGTCGCGAGCTTGCCAAGCGAAGCTGCATGATTTCTTCTTCCTCCAGCCACTGACAGCAGCGAGAGTGCTCCTTGCGCCGGTAGTTTCCCTTCTTCTGGGACTTCGATGACACTAGCCATATCGATGAAGGTATCTCTAGGAAGAAAATAGAAACAATAACGCTGTCAGTGGGCGGACATGAAATAGACTCTCAGCCGACCATTAAGTACCTGGGAAACACCATCGACACCAGACTAACGTTTAAGCAGCATTTTGAGAGGGCGAGCAATAAGACAGCAAAAGTCGGTGCTGTACTATTGCGACTAATGCCAAATGTAGATGGGCCAACGAAGGGTCGAAGGTTACTCCTAGCCAGTGTAACTACATCAATTATGTTATACGGTGCCCTAATATGAGCGGACGCTATGTTGGTGAAGTCCTATGTACGAAAGCTGTCAACAGTTCATAGGAGAAGTGCATCGCGGGTCGCTTCTGCCTACTGAACAGAATCAGAAGATGCAGTCTGCGTTATTTCAAGTATGCCGCCTATTGGCCTTCTAGGAACAAAACCAAAGAATATATACAAAGAAAGCCGGCGTGGTGACAATACTAAAAAGAAAGTTTGGAAATTCGCAAAGGAACAAACCCTAGCTGAGTGGCAAAGACGATGGGACTCCAGTGGAAACGGGCGATGGACGCACCGCCTCATACAACGTAACGTTGGCTGGACCAATAGACGACACGGGAAAGTAAATTACTATCTTACGCAGTTTTTGAGCGGAAATGGGTGCTTTCAAGCCTACCTACACAGCTTCAAGAGGATAATCCGAATTGCCCAGTATGTTTGGAAGCAAACGAAGATACGGAGCATTTCTTCTGTGCCTTTCCGGATACGACATAGAACGAGAAGAACTCGAGTGTTACCTTCAGACTAGGGTGACCCTAAGTCCATGATGACAGCTATGCTAGCGTCAAAGGATGGCTGGTGTGCAGTTTACAACTAAGTAAGGACTGTTCTTAAGAAGGTTAGAAATTACGAAGGGAATAGAAGGGATCGACAAGGCGAAACAGCTGAGTAAAACTGTTGCTAGACGAAGGCCATTATGTAGTAGATAAGAAACGCTCTTTGGACTAATTCAGACGAACGTAGGTCTCAGAGTTAAGCCTTTACTCTTCTGCTCAATGCAAAGAAACATAAGAGTTAGGGTTAAGTACCTCTAAGTGCTCCTGAGACCGACGCTGAGGAACGCAGGTAACTGAGTTGAGCCCAGACTCCCTCACCCAACGCAGAGGAACGTAGGTGTTGGGATAAAGTCCGTCCAGAGGATGACTGGTCGATGCTGTTTGAAGTAGATGATTGGACAATACTGCAGGAAGCAAACATCTGGACGATGCAGAATAAAGAAGACGGCAGGACGATGCAGAACGAAGAAGACGAGTTTGATCCTGAACTACTAATCACCTGGGTGGATGGGGGATATATGAAAATGTCAAACTTCAAAGGAGAAGCCAAAAACGCTAGTTAACGGGCCCCATGAAAGTATTGTTTAACGATAGTACCTGTGGGGATCAAGTGTCGTTGGACCACTTGTGCAGGGCCTGCTCTGCCTACGCCACATAAAAAAAAAGAAAAAACACACACCCATATACATTCCTAGTCTACCGAGCCGCATTAAAAGAACTAAAGAATGAACGAAAATGAAGATAGTGCAGTTAAGTCTTAACCACTGTGAGTCAGCACAGGACCTAATTAACCAGTATGTCTGCCAGGAAGATATCGACGTAGCCATTGTGTGTAAACAATATAAGGATCTGCACGAACCATCGTTGGAAATGGATATTCCATGTAAAGCAGCGATCTGGGCATGTGAGACGTTGCTTTTTGTGGAAAAATGATACCCATGAAAAAGGATTTATACTGGCAAAGTAGCAGGTGTCACTGTTTACAGCTGCTACGCTTCACCTAACGCTTCAATCGAGCAGTTCGAGCAACTGCTCATACAAGACGCAGTAGGAAGGAAATTAGTACTGATTGCAGTCGACTTCAATGCGTGGGCTGTGGAGTGGGGCAGCATAAAGACTAATCACAGAGATCAAGTACTCTTGAAAGTATTCGCTTTCCTGGATTTGGCCCTAGTTAACCAAGGATACACCCACACTCTTAGAAGAGGAGACGAAGGGTCTATTGTCGACCTGACGTTTGTTAGCAGCAGCCTTATTTGTTCAGTTGATTCATGGACAGTAAGTGAGCACTACACGCATAGTGATCATAAGGCCATAATAATGGAATTAGGAATATTAAAACAGACTGGGCATCATTATCGATGCAAGATTAAGTTTTAAACAGCATCTCGAAATAGTCAGTGATAAAGCAGCAAAAGTTGGCGCTGCTCTATTACGATTGATGCCGAATGTAAGAGGGCTAACTCAGAAGCGAAGGTTACTCTTAGCCAGTGTAACCACATCGATTACCGTGTACAGGCAAAGAAAAGAACTGCCCAATATGTTTGGATGCAACAAAGGATATTAAGCAAGCCTTTTGTGAGTGCTCACGATATCATCAGGAGCTAGAAGAACTTGAAAGTTAACTTCAGATAACTCCTGAGTCGATTGTGACGGCCATGCTGACTTCAGGGGATGGATGGTACGCAGTCAGCAACTATGCAGCAGACATTCTCAAGAAAGTCAGAAAAGATGAAAAAGACATAGAGGCTGAATATGTACGTGTGTGTGTGTATGTGTGTGTCGCAGAAAATAAAGAATGATTACAGTGATTACGACCACATCAACCAGAAGCGGGCAAAAGCCTTACATCCCCCTCGAAGTATTGTTTGACGGTAGTACCGCGGGGTATAGAAGATGGAGCTAGGCACCTTTACTAAAGGTCGATGAAGGCAAAGAGGGCGTTTCTTTTTACGGCTAAATGTTTTTTCACCTGGCCGTAAGGGGGATGGGTTTAGTCAGTGTGAATCTGTAATAGGGCTGTTTTGACGATCCCATAAACAAAGTAATGCCTTTCTAAGCTTTTCCCTAATACATCTTTCTCTAACAGAGAAACAAAAAAAAACACACACGCATCCATATGGACATTTTCTAAAAACACTTGATTCAAACTTCTAACACACCAAAACGTATTTTCTAGAAGTTTTGATAAAACTTACAATTTTACTATTGCACATCTTTTTCAAGGAGGAAGAAATATATATTTTGATATTATTTGTTAACGAAAAAGAACTTTTCATTAGCTGTTTAGAGCTGTTCAAAATCGTAAGGAAAATTTCTTAAATTTTTAGTCTCGGATATTAGCACAATGTTTTATTTTTCGATACAGTGTGCGTAAAAGACAATTGATTTTGACAAGTAGAAGAATTGTTGTAATAAATATGTATAAAATGCTACGTCACTGACATCCATAATAATTTTGCGGAATACATCAAAGTTGCTTTACCTTTTACTTTTTTAAAGTTTATTTTTGTTAGAGATTTCAGATTTTCTAAATGAATTCTTATGAGTGTTTCATATTGCGCATCATCTAGACTTCGTCATCGGCCACCCTGTACGTCTAGACACCACCCTCGAATGATTTTTACAGCTGCCGAGCCACTGTATCAAATATGTGGGTGAACATGCAGAAAACCAATAAGAAAGCAATATCCATCTGAATATAGCTGTGCGGACAACTTTACGGTCCTAACATTTTTTGATTTGAGCATTTTGTGAATGGCAAACTCGTGAATTATATCAAAGGTAGCTGTTTTTATCAATATTTTTGTTGAAAATTATAATTAGGCATAATAAAATATGATATAAGTCAAACAAATTTGGAGACAAGAAAGAAATACATTTAGTTTTTTGTAATGAAAAATGCAAACATCAACATAGGAGTAAATAATCGTGCAGGTGCCGTAGCTTCTGCCTTTCAAACTTGCTTTCGTGGCGTTTACGCGCCACTTGATGAAGTTGTACTATTCTGATATTCTTGTTTTCACTACTCCTAAAGCTGCTTGGTAGGTTGGGCATGCCTAACTACCTGCAACATCGTCACTTATTTCTACTCTATCTTCTCCAGGGCAGATAATACAGCTTGGCTTGTTGATGCAGGTTTTCGTTTTGTACCCCGATGTACCGCCTTTAAAGCAGCATTAACTTTGGTCTTGCGTGCTTGTACACATTTTAGCAATATGTCCAAACCCCAGGCGTCTATAGCATCTGATGCTGATCTCTGTCTTGTCATTTCCATTATTCTGTAGTTTGCACAAACCACTTTGATCTTTTCCCATCAGATTACTTGTTAGGCCACCTAGGCTGACACCTGGATGACAGCAGTCTGCGTATCTCCGTAAGTTTTGTGCACCGTCTTTATCGCAGTCTCGTCCACCAGTTTGTTACTTTCGGTAAACTCCCTTTGTCGGACATCTAAGATATCCTGCCCAGAAGTGGGCATATCAAGGTCCTTCATTTTAAAGGCTAATTCATACTCGAGTGCCTTCATTACGGCCCGCCCTCGAGTACCTCTCCGACCGCATCTTGCCCCAAGCTTACTGGTCTTTGCTCCTTTGGAGTGTCTAAGTTCCAGTATCAGGTCTTCTGCTGCCTTCTTGTGTATTTTGTTAACGCTATTCCCAAGTGCCTTCAGTTTGGGGTCTGCTCTTATCTTTCTAAGAAAGTCAGCATATGTGTTTTCAGCTGCGGCTTCTATGACCAACGCATCTGAGCATGTAGGTATTTCCTGTTGCTTCCTTACTTTATAAGAGCTTTTTGGACACCCTGCTTTAGTGCTTTCATTTTTATCTTTTTTAACTTGTTTTGCTTTTCTCGTGGTTACCTCTTGCTACGGCATTTTTATTTCTTCTATAAGCTCTTGCGTCAAGGATTTAGATCTGCCTGCCCCAGAAGCTTCCTCATTATTTTTTTTTTCGTTCTCTTTTTGTGACTCTTTGGTTGCCTCTCTAGTTGACTTGGAGACATTTCCTTCGGTTTTTTGACGTTATTCCCGACTTAACTAACGTCATTATTATCGGCGGTTTAGCTGGGATTGATGTTACCATCGCCTGCATCGCTTAGTCTTTCTTGTCGCTAAGCTGCAGCTTCAGTGGGGTTTCCACTTGACTTAGCATCAGTCCAATGCTCTTCTTACTCTTGTTTAGTACCACCTGTTTATCTTTTAGTCGTTTGGCTAGCCGTGTAATCGTCGCTACGTCGTTTTTAACTGGCTTATGGATGTTCGTTGCAAATGATACTATTGCATCCACCGAGTCCAGCTTTTCTCGTATCTTCTCCCAAGTCTTCTTACTGTCTTCTTCTGTCATCCGGATTTTTTTTCTAGGTTTTGAGTATTTCTTTCTTTGCGCTTGAAGTAGCCGCATCTATGATGCCAGTGTTACCTTTGCTCGCGCGCGCGCCTGTATGTGATATTCTTATATTCGATTGACGTTGTATTTAAAGCGCATAATGAATTTGAAGATTCCATTACAATAGTCAGTTAACCTCTCTATTACATAATTTTATTAAAGGTATTGAACAGCATTGAAATCACTTGAAAATCTGAACATATAATTCTTTTAAACATATTAATTCTTTAATGATCATCGCTTGTGGAATCAATATAATTTAGTACGTAATTTATCATCAACCTAAAACAGTCATAATAGGTCATGCTGATTTGAAATATTTGCTGACAGTACATAAATGTTACTAAGATATTATTCTTTTTTATTGCAGAGGTGAAAGTTTTTCCGGAGGAGAATCTGGAATTGCCGTACCTGATACGATGTGTAGTCAAAAATCGGTTGGAATTAGCGTTGACCTGAACTCTTATGAACCTCATCTTCTTGCCGGTACCATGGCACACATGATTGGACATAATATTGGCATGTCACATGATGATGGCAGTAAGTAAAATTCAAAATTAGTTAACTTTATCATAAAAAATACAAAGGTATTTTCTACGCGTGCGCAGTAAACGATATTAGGTGTACGCATTTACCTCGCTTTTGCGAAAAACTGTATGTGCTACTTGTACGGTGTCACGAACAGTGCACACGGATGGCTTGTTGCTCTGGCTTCGTTCATGCACTCAAGACTACCGGCGTCTACTATTAACAACTTGTTGTACTAGTTACACATTTAGTCGCACTACTCATACGCCTATAGTCGATAAATAAGTTGAAACTTTCTTACGACCATAAGCGAAGTAGAACTGCTCGAAACTTACACATTCGTTTAGCCTGCATGTTGCTACGGCAACTCTCCTGATCGGGCTGACTTGGTCCTATTTTCAGACACAAAAAGTAGTCTTGGCGCAGCTAATGGCTAGCAGGATCAGGTCATCTGGTAAAAAAAACACTATAATTTCTGGTTCCGCAATTGATTGTAATGGGGCTCGTTTTCGGTCAATGCCTGTAATTAATTCGCGTTGCAACGCAGCTCGCTGCGAGAGCTGCTTCGCGAACGTCGAGTTCGCACGTGTGCTATCATAAATAAATCCCGATTAAAATAAAACAAAGGAATAATATATTGTTCGGCCAATCTCGTTTCTACACATGAATGCGCCGAGTCATATCAATGTCGACTCAGCGTGGAGAATGTCTCGCAAATCGTACGCGTGCGAACGAGAAAGCCGCTACTCGGTGCCGCTGCACCAAGTCGCAAAGCCGCAGCCGCTGCTAGTGCTGACATGGTACAGATAAAAGGGCTCAGCCCTACATACTCGCAGTCGCCGTTCTCGGTAGGCGCGCACCACACACTTACACGTACTCTGCGCTGATAGTGTTGCTGGCTTACTCGCAGGAGCTGACGTCATCTCGTTCAGTTGTTGATCGACAGGTCGGGTCGTCCTTCCCTACGGTAGCAGGAGTTGGCAGGGACATCTTATTCTCGCGATCGCACACACTCGCACTCTCTCGCACGCTATCGGTCGTCGCTCGGTGTAGTCAGTCTCACACACGAGAGCTGATGCGTTCGCAACTATACCCAGAAGCTATCTGTCTGTCTGACGTACCAAGACTTATACACGAGGCCCTGCATCTTGTCTCGCAATTGCGCAACGTCGCGTTTCAACAATGCGCAAATCTACCCGATTTTGTACCTCGTTATAACAGTATATTAATGCATTTTTAAAACATTTTTACATAGCGCTGTTCTCGTCCACCACTCGTCACAATATCAAATCATGTATTTTTCATGAAAAAAATTAAACTTTAAGGTGGGGTTATGGTGAATTTTCTAACTTTTTATATCGTAATCACATTTTCTTAAATTTTGTACTTATATTTGATACAAAAAAAGAGGAAGATTAGTAAATTCTGATCCATTTGTATATTACATTGCTCGAATTATTGCAAAAAATAGTTAAAAATCATGCTTACTTGTCAACTAACTGTTTTCAACTAAAACCAAAATTCTTACGGCCAATGTTTGCATTTATTCAAGAATAAAAATTCATGGCGACCTTATTTTAAAAAAATCCAATTAATAAAATTTAGTATATACAAAATTTTTTTTTAGTATATAAAAAAATTATAAAAAGTTTTTGGATCAAAAATTAGTAGAACCATCCAACAGTTTTCGTGACGTATGTATGGATTTTCACGTTTTTCATGGCTATAAAACAGGAGTGATTTACCTTTTTTTTACACGGCCACTACACAGCTATGAATATTTAGTAATAATAGTATTATTGTTTATTAACATTTTCATTAAGTAACACAATTATTAATATTTATTAAAACCCTTGAAATTTTTAAAATTAAAAAAAAATTGTTTCCAATTTTTAAAATTTTGAAAACTTTCAAACCCCTCACAAACTTAAAATTTGCAGTTTATAGCAGAATTATGTCAGCGAGCAAAAAAAGTGAGCAGTGAACAAAAGAAGTCGGCAGCGGGTGAAAAAAAAATTGTTTTGCCCGCTGCTCATTTTTCTTGTCTGCTGACGACTGTTTCTGCCCGCTGCCAACTTTTTTAGCTTGTCGGTGAAAAAAACTGGTACTTTACGCCCGCTTAATAAGTACGAAAAACGCGAAAATCGTGCATGAACCACATTTTTTTACTATTCTTAGACATAATTACCTTTATTTTGGTGGTTTTAGACCTTCTATATACCTATATAATACCTACGTACGTATAGCATATTACTGATTTTTTTTATCAATTTTTGATTAATTTTAACATAACTATCATGTAACTTTTTTTCTATGAAATTTAAACCAAATCCCCTCATTCATACAATAACTAATGTACTTTTAAACAATATCCTAGAGTTTGAGCTCATTTGGGCCATTCGTTCCTTTGGAATCTTACGGTCAGTGAATTATGGACTCCTTACTATACGTAGGTATTAGAAGGTATATAGAGGTATATAGAAGGTCTAAAACCATCAGAATAAAGGTAATTATGTCTAAGAAGAGTAAAAAAATTTGGTTTATTTATATAAGCATTTATAAATTTTTAATAAAATTTTTATTTTAATTTCAAAGGTGGTGTGCCCCCTTAAAACACATTACCGAAGTTTTATATTATAATATTGATAAGAATATCTAAAAGAATTAACTTTGAAATAAGTAAAAGGTTGGGCGAGTTTGATGTATTCCGTAAAATTATTATGGATATCAGAGTCGTAGCATTTCATACATATTTATTACAACAATTCTTCTATTTGTCAAACTTAATTGTGACTTATAGCAACTGAATTACAGATAAAAAAGAACTGAGATTAATTAAACAAAGTAAAGTTTATTATATCTAATCATAATAAAGATAAAGCTAAAAATGGTTTTGTTCATCAAAGGGCTTACTTAACTTAAAGTTTAAGTTATATAATGATCAATTAGGAACAACTCTCAAGATACTTACTACGTAACTTGCCATGCCCGTTTCATTTTGTTTATTGGTAAACAACTAAAATTTTCTTTTTATTTCTACTAGAACGTAATATTTAATTTATTAATATTTTAACTTTGCTCATACATAATTTTGCACATACGGTCTGTATGATGTGGATTCCTTGGGTGGCTTTTTGCCTTTTGGCAGAAGAACGAGTCGCTGTTTCTTCCGGTTTGTAGAAAATATTCTCTCTTTCCGAGATGAATTGTACAGGTCTATGCTTAAGTTAGCCGCAAGAAGTGTTAGGACCGTGAAGTTGACCGCACAGCTATATACAGATGGGTATTGCTTTTTCAAGAAAATATAATATATTACGATATTCAGAATAAAGAGGTTGCTGGTGCATACTCTGCGTTCCAGAGCAGTAACAGTAACTAGGTAGCCAGGGTAGCCGATGACAAGGTTCAGGTAGTTATCGGTGTCTTGGTGTAAAAATCATTTAAGTACGGTGTCTATGTGTACAGGGTGGCTGATGACGACGTCTAGGTGGTGCGCACCATGGTTTTTGTTGTCTAGGTAAATAAATCATACGAAGGTAGTGTCTAGGTGTAAAAGGTGGTCAATGACGATGTGTAGGTGGTGAAATCCGTAGTTTTTGATGTCCAGGTGTAAAAATTATTAAAGAACGATGTCTAGGTGTACAAGGTGGTTGATGACGAGGTCTAGGTGGGTCACTTCGTAGTTCTTTGTGTTTAGGTAAAAGAATGATTCAAGGGCAGTATCTAGGTTTGCAAGGTGGTCAATGACGAGGTTTAGGTGGTATGCTCTGTGGTTTTAGTTGTCTAGTTATAAAATCATTTGAGGACTGTGTTTAGGTATATAGAGTAACCTTTGACGAAGTCTAGGTGGTGCACTTCATGGTTTTAGGTGTCTAGGTATAAAAACATTTGAGGACAGCGTCTAGGTGTACAGAGTGGCCGATTAAGAGATCTAGGCGGTTCACTTCGTGGTTTTTGGTATCTATAAATAAAAATCATTGAAGAATGTCATAAGTGTACAGGGTGGCCGACGACAAAGTCTAGATTTTGCGCAATATGAAACACTCAAAAAATTGTACTAAAAAGGACTGAAATCTCTAAAAAAAATTAACTTTCAATAAAGTAAAAGGTTAAGTGAGTTTGATGTATTTTGCAAAATTATTATATATGAAAATCACGTAGCATTTCATACAATAGAAACTGTAAATTGCCATGCACTATTCATTTTTTTTATTGGTGAACAACTAAAATATATTTTTATGTGTTAGAACGTTATGTCTAATTTATCAATGTTTTAACTGTGTATATACATTATATCAGTACTTATAAAAAGTTTTTGAGTATGCAAAAGTTGATATAAATCTTTTAAAAAATAATTTTTTTGTCGTGTTATCTACATTGATGATATATCATTGTATCGAAATAAATATTTTATAAGTTTATGTGAACAAATAAGTATGTACAAACAAGTTACTAATAGACAACACCATAATTAAAATGAATCCGGCATAGCAAGTTACAGTTTTCATTGTTAAATTATTTATATTATTCATATATTTAAAACTTGACTATTTTTCATTAATTCTACTACTTTTTTAATTTATGGTTGCAATTATTACATTTGTTACAGCATTTGTTAAGTCACAGTTAACTTAACACTGACAAATTGTATAAAAATTGTTGTAATGAATATGTATGAAATGCTACGTGATTGTCATCCATAATAATTTTGCGAAATACATCATATTTTTATATTTGTTTACTAAAATTTTAGCATCTTTATTTTTATGATAATCAGTGATTGAATAATTAATTTAACTTGGCGGCAAAAATTGAGGAAATTTGAAATTCGAAAAAATTAAAGCATGAAAGGCAAAAAATAAAAAACTGAAATTATGAAGTTAAACAATTTCTAAAACAAAAATGTTTAATTTAAATATTAGGAAATAAAAATACTCTCAACTCTTGTTATTTTAGATTTAAAATTTATTTTTTTGACTGTCATAGTTTTTTAATTTTTTCAGTTAAATAATGAATCAATGCATAATTTTCGTGTTTGAGGAATTGACATTAGGAAAAAAGATCTTAACGTAACTTCTATTTTATCACTATTGCAATATACATTTTAACCGAGCGACGTTAGAAGCGAGGTGAATCGAGCTAGTCTTTTTATTATAATCCTTCATTTTTCAACCCACTTCATTGGTCCTTCTACTTGCGCTGATTCTCTGCTCTGATTTTCTTACCTCTACTATTATGGCCTGGTGATCGCTACTTGTGTAGTGTTCAACTACTCACAAACGTCAGATCTACAATAGATACTGTGTCTTCTCTTCTGAAAGTGTGAGTGCTACCCTGGCTATCTAACACCAGGTCTAGAATACTAAATGCTTCTAAGAGTAGCCGTCCTCTATGATTAATCCTTTGACTGCCCCATTTTCGCCTGCGATAAATACTAGATTTCTTCCGGCAGCATCCAGCACGAGTCGATCTAGCTGTAGCTCAATCTGTTTGATCGCTGCATTAGGCGAGGCATAGAAGCTGTATACCTGTATACCTGCTACCTTTGCGTGGACAAAACCTTCATTATGAGTCTTTATTTTTTCCCGCAGACTAGCGTTTTCACATGCCCAGATCACCGCTCTGCCAGTGTTATTTATTTCCCCACCCAGCACGGTCTGCGTATCACTGTATGTCCCTCTCACTGATTTTACTGCCGTTTACTCTACTGCAAAAGTTTTACTACTTTGACATTACCTTTTTAGTGTTTCTATTATATCAACTTTCGTTTTAATATTTTAAGGTCTTTTTAGACAGTGCACATGAGCACACACGTGCCCTGCACATACACGCGCGCACACATATACACAAGCAATGAGACGAATATCGAGGCGGAAAATGCCGCAGGAGAAGCAGAGAAATTAGGGTAAGACTAGATGAGAGAGAGATAGAGAGAGAGATAGAGAGAGAGAGAGAGAGAGAGAGAGAGAGAGAGAGAGAGAGAGAGATCATATATATTTTATATTATCGTTTCTACATTTTAATTTGATTTTCATACATCATTCTCAATTGTAAATATGAATAATGATTAAACAAAATTATGTACCCAAACCATTATAATAAATGAATTTAAATACTTGATAATAGTATATATCAAAAAGAAATTTATTCATATATCTCAGTATAGCTTGTATTCAAATGATAAAACATTATATTAACATGTTTTATACGAAGAAATATAATTTTCGACTATTTTATTTTTTTCAAGCATACTCTACAACAAAATATAATAACTAAAATATGTTAACCGCGAGCAAAGCGAACATTTTTGCTAGTATATTTTATAAAAATTAGTTATTTAATCACACTACAGTCAGTTTGAATACCAACAAGTTTAGTAAAACTAAATGTGTATTAAAATTTTTTATAGGAACCGAGTGTCGGTGTCATGACTGGCATGGATGTATAATGGCTCAATCAATAGTTGGTTTGGAAAACGTACAGCCTTATAAGTTTTCAGAATGCAGTAAATCAGATTATATAGGTGCTTTTAAGGATGGAAAGGATGTTTGCCTACTGAATAAACCAAATGAGGTAATTATTCCAATGAACTAAATTTTAATACTAGTTGGATATTTAGTGGGTAGTGACAGAATTTAGGTGGATTCTCTAGCTGAAATTCCAGCAAACAAACTAATAGTGAAAATCGCTGAGCCCGAACCCAGAATCTTCGGGCTAAAGTACTTGCAATTTAACTACTTGGCCAATTCATCAGTTACCTTATGATCTAATAATGTAACAAACATGGTAAATTCTGTATTTCCAATATAATATTGTAATAATTTGCGTTTACCGATGTATAATTGTACATCGTGGTCTGTAGGAAGCCTTCTTGTTCTTTCCGCTCTCACTGATTCCTTAAGCGGTCGCAGAAGATGTACTCGGCATCCTTGTTTCCGTACAAATACACTGAATAGTTTAGTTAGTCTTCTGATTTGAATCGGTATAGGTACGCCCGAAATCACCTATGCCCACCTAAGAATTGCGTAAAATAGTAATTGATTTCTCCATGTCTTCTTTTAGTCCAGTCTTCTATCCTTGGTATGAGGCAATGTGTCCATCGCCCCTTGCAGCTGAAGTCCCATCTTTTTTGCTACTTAGCCAATGTTTGCTTTCTTGCAGAATCCCAGATTTCTTATAAGTATTGCCATTCGGCCGTCGCTTTATCTTGTACATTTTCTTCCTCTCTATTACTAACAGGTAAATTAGTGGCATGCCTAGTATAACATATACTGCCTAGTCACGACAACCTTTGTTCATAAGACTGCACTAACATAGCGTCTGCCCATATAGGAGCACCGTAAAACAAAATTGATGTCGTTACGCTCGCTAAGAGTATCTTCGGCCCTACATTTGACATCAACCTTGATAGAGAAGCACTAGTTCTTGCTGCTTTATCTCTCACTACAGCAAGATGCTCTTTAAATGTCAATTTTGCATTTATAGTGAGGCCCAGGCATTTAATAGTTGGTAGAGAATCAATCTCATGTCCATCCACAATCAATGTTATTGTCTCTATTTTTTCTGGCTAGATATAAGGATAGCCTCCGTTTTATGACAAGCAAGCTCTAGACCTGTCTTGATTAGCCACTCTTGAATTATTCGAATAGCCTCGTCAGCAACTTCCTTTGCAGGTCATCCAAGATATCCTGCCTAGAGGTGAGCATATTAAGGTTTTTTATTTGAAAGGCCAACTCATGCTGGAGTGCTTTTATACTGGACCCGTCCTCGAGTACCACTGTGACCACATCTTGAAGCTCACTTGTCTTTGCTTCTTTAAAGCGCCTAAATTCCAGTAATGGATCCCCAACGTACAGTGGTGCATCCAGCGATAGAAACATTTTAAAAATTTTTTGAGTAATTAAATTTTATTCTTTATTTCTACACAGCGCATCAGTTTCCTTTTTATATGATATTTGTATTAACTGGCAAAGTTTTATCGACAATGTTCGTGGATTTTTCCAATTAGCGGTGTTAATGGTTCCATCAATTAATTGGAGCGGTACAAGCGGAGAACAGAATATGTTGCTCAATAAATTATTTGTATCATCTGAATACTATCAATAACGGTTAGAATTTGTGCCATTGAATCAGTATCTTAAAACTAATACTAAAGTCTTATCAGCTTTAGCGTCAAAAGTCAAATTTAAAGACTTGCACAACTGCTCAATAGTGTGATTTATTAATTCCTGGAGTGGTACTTCACATTTTCATTCAGTTACTACTAGTTCTTTTGGATATGCTTGTTATTTGTATTTTCAACCTGCAAAGATAAGTTGTGAATAGTATAAAAAGTGTGTAACGAATAGGTGGCTGCGGGAACAGCACCTGTCTAGCAGCTAGTCGGCGCGAGTGAGGGAAGTGCGTCGTTGGCTCAGTGGTAGAGCGCGTGCCTTAAGATCTCGAGGACCTGGGGTCAAATCCTTCTTGTCGCTTTACTTTTGTGCAATTAAGTTCCCGAAATCCCCGTTATAGGTGTAATAAGTGATTTATAAACTATACTGTATTTGTATAAGTACAATGATATAAAAAGATGTATTTGTTTAGTTTCAATAAATCAATGCATATTGATGGTAAAACGCACTTGAAAACTATTATTGACTACAACAAAATGCGCGAAAGTAATAATTATTTTTTTGACATAATTATTGTAACATATAAACCATGTGCAATATCAAATTATATATTTTTAAGTTTACTTATCGAACCACAAAATATTAAAGTGAGAAAGAATGGCATAGAAGGGCATAGAGTCTCTGAAATAAATAGCTGTTTACATTCAATATCAAAAGAACTATTGTCTTAATAATATATTACCAAATACACACACACACATACATATATATATATATATATATATATATATATATATATATATATATATATATATATATATATATGGGTGGTTCTCTGACAAAACGAAAATTAAAATTTTTTTCTCTAACCCGCGGTAAATATGTTCCAGAACCAGTTTCCAATGCACCTGAATTTTTTCAGATTTTTAAATTACTTATTACCAAAATGGTACGGAGCCAAAGATATTAATTTTGGCAATTTTTGGGTTTTCAGTACAAAAATTAACTTAATTATCCACTGACTTTAAAAAATTACGATCGAGTGTATAATTTATGTTATAATTTTTTGCAAGAGACATAATATATTTAAGATTCCTTGACTTCAGTAGGAATATTTGTAACAATAAAATCAAGTTCTATGATTTTTTTGGCGATGATCCAAGTGACGCAATTTATTTCTATAAACAAACATGTATTTAAATAATTTATCACTAAGCTTAGAATTTTTAGTCAATGATGGACATTGAGGAACAATTTTCTCCTACAGTGACTTTCTTTATTTTAATGTTCGCTACCTCTGTGATTTTTTTAGAAATGCTCCAAGCAATTCATAAGCTTTGCCACAGGCTTTAAATATACAGGCTTTAAATATTAATTTTAATCATTTTAGCACAAATTTATGGATATCTTCATTTTTAGCCAAAGATACAGGGTCTTTGCCATTCTAAGACCCATTCAGGAACTTTTGCACTATAAAAAGGTATCTCCATGAATTTTTTGGTAGTCGTAGTCCGGATCAAAATCTTACTTTCACTAATATTAAGGTTTAAATTTCTTATAAGATAGGTATAATATATATATATATATATATATATATATATATATATATATATATATATATGTGAGATTTTGAAATGAAAAAATTTATAAAACAAAAATGTAGAATTGATATATTTAGAAATTTCCAAATTAATTTTCAAAATTATACCTTTCCAATATTCTGGGACTTCAAATTTCACCTTTTGTTATAATTCAATTCGTAATTTTTGCCTTTAAATATTTATTTTTCAAAATTTTCACCCTCACCCTCATACGAGGATGGCGTTTTGGTCTACAGGGTGGCCGATGAGGAGGTCTAGGTAGTTCGCCATTGGTTTTGGTGTCTATGTTAGAAATCTTTCGAGGGTAGTGTATTAGAACAATCAGTGATTTCATGTTAGTAATAAAAATGTTACAATAAGACCATGGTCAAAAGGTGCTAAAGATGCTTACATTTTATTTTTAGGAGAAATATGAAATACCTAAAAAAATTTACTTGAAAGGACTAAAATCACAAAAAATTAACACAGTCTAATTTATTTAATCATAATGAAGCAACAAAATTTTTTTGGTCAATAAAGAGCTTACTTAACATAAGTTAAGTTAAGTTATATACTGATAAATTAGAGAAAAACTCTCAAAATACTTACTACTTAACTTGTCATTACCGTTTTATTTTGTTTATAGTGAACAACTAAAATTTTCTCTTTATGTATTAGAACGTTATAAAAAAACCATAATGAAACGGTCATGACAAGTTACGTAGTAAGTATCTTGAGAATTCTTTCTAATTGATCTGTATATAATTTAACTTTGAGTTAAGTAAGCCCTTTATTGACAAAAAAAAATGTTGTTGCTTCATTATGATTAAATATAATAAACTTGACTTTGGTTGATTGATCTCAGTTTTGCGGTTATTTCGTTGCGGAACATATCAAACTCGCCTAACCTTTTACTTTTTTAAAAGTTAATTTTTTTATATGTTATTAAAGGCGTGTTTTTAGAAAAGTTAAGAAAATTGTGTAGAAATTGGAAGATAGCTGTTATAATCGGTAACAAACTAGTGAACGTAGAAAACAGCAATTATAAAATAAAGAAAACTGTTTTAAACTATGAAAAAACTGTTGTCTCCCCTTATTAATAGTTATTGTCTGTTGTATTTATGTTTTTATTTATTTTCTAAATTGTAAAATTTTACACGTGAAAAAAAATAAATTTAACTGAAGTATCTAGCAAACTAAATAGACCTGAAGACAACAAAAGATTACTGTTATCTGTGTCTCAATTCCGACATTTTTCTGCTATCATCTGCAGTTCATAACGTTTTTTCCCAATTGTTTTCATTTTTCTTTTTCGTTAGGGATTGAAGATCTAAAAAAAAATTAACTTTTAAAAAAGTAAAAAGTTAGGCAAGTTTGATATATTTCGCAACAAAATTACAGATTGAAAAGTACTAAGATCAATCAAACAAAGTCAAGTTTATTATATTTAATCGTGATGAAGCAAGGAACAAGTCTCAAGATAATTACTACGTAACTTGCCATGCCCGTTTAATTTTGTTTATTAGTGAACAACTAAAATTTCCTTTTATGTATTAGAACGTCATACAAACACCATAAGTACAATGAAACGGGCATGGCAAGTTACGTAGTAATTATCTTGAGAGTTGTTCCTTGCTTCATCACGATTAAATATAATAAACTTGACTTTGTTTGATTGATCTTAGTACTTTTCAATCTGTAATTTTGTTGCGAAATATATCAAACTTGCCTAACTTTTTACTTTTTTAAAAGTTAATTTTTTTTAGAGATTTCAATCCTTTTTAGTAAATTTTTTTGAGTATTTCATATTCGACGTCGTAGAAATAAAATATAAGCATATTTAGCACCTTTAGATCAAAGCTTTTTTGTAACATTTTTATCACTAACATGAGATCACTGATTGTTCTGATATACACCACCCTCGAATTATTTCTACGCCTAGACACCAAAAACCACGGCGCGAACTACCCAGACCTCGTTATCGGCCACCCTGTACACCTAGACGCCGTCATCGTATGATTTATTTACCTAGACACCAAAAACCACGGAGCGCACCACCTAGACGTTGTCATCAACCACCCTATTTATCTAGACACCTTCCTTGAAAGATTTTTACACCAAAACACCGAATACTACGGAGCACACATTTATAATTCAAGCAGAGTAGCAGACAATGTATGCTGAATAGCTTGTGCGGCCAACTTCACAGTCTAACCACTCGGTCAAACTGCACGCAGCTAACTTAACGGTCTTACCACTTTTTGGACTGAAGAAAAATTAAGCAAGTGATTTCAGCATTTTTGTTCACCTGCATACTTGTTTATTATGTTAAAGCTGGTTTATTGCTGATATTTTGGTTTAAAATCATAGTTTGGCATACCAGTATAAACATTTATCAAAATTAGCTGGGTACATGAATGATAAATAATTTATTTCCTTAATTGAAAATTCGAGAGACCAATATAGAAGTAAATAGTGTCACGGGCGCCGCGGCGTCGTCTGCTTCTCAAACTCGCCTTCGTGGCGCTCCCGCGCCACTTGATATCGTTATCATTTAATATAAAAGTAAATATCGTATTATGTATTACATTTTAGTACAGAATATAAATGTTATTATTGTTATAAGTAAATAAAAAAATGTTTAATAAATATTATTTTTTTGTTAGATTTTGTTAATATAATTAATACTGCCATCAAATAATTACAAAGAGTTTAAAAACATTTTTCAATATTCAAAATTTGTTTCTATTTTATTCTATAATTTTAAAGCCAGTCCTGTGTACTAGTAGCTATAACTACTTTTATAGAATGTTGGCTGTATTGAATATATTCATTTATACTCGGTGGTAATTAATTCTTATAAAACGTTTTGAAGTCGTTCTTTTGATTGGTTAGTATTTATCAATCTGTCGATCTGATCATTTCAAAAACGTCCCGCAAGTATTAACTACCATCGAGTGTACATCTAATATTTAACAGTTTATTTAATAATGACACGTCAAATAATTAAGGGGATGTCGATGCAAAAGCTTCGCAAATTCACCACGGAGTATTTTGTATTTTTAAACTTCTAGAGAAACAGAAAGTCTGATAAAATTTTTCTTTTGGTAGAACAATTCATTAAACTTAACACTACGGCGCTACAGACTCGGTTTTTCATTTGCAAGCTTTATTTAAAAAGTTTTATGTAAAATTAGATTTTAAGGTTGGCGCTGCAATCGCATGAATACGACGAAGTACGCGTAAACATCTGTTCGTATTTCCAAGATTTTAGAAAAACAAAAAGTCCGATCGAAATTTTCTTTCGGTATAACGATTCATTAAACTTAACACTACGGCGCTACAGACTCAGTTTTTAATTTGCAAACTTTATTCAAAAAGTGTTATGTAATAGAAAATAAGTGTTTTTTGGAACAACATCCCCTTAAATATCATCACAACTAATTTGTCAATCGCGAGCGAAGCGAGCGTTTTTCGCTAGTAGCATAGTTAAAAGTTTAGGTTTGATTTTTGCTAAATCTACTACACCTGTACTAAAATGCTATAGATAATACTTTATGCACTTTGTCTCAAACAAGTTTTAATAACTTTATTCCTAATAAGAGCAGTCGTTTTTAAGTTATTGTTGAAAAACCACATTTTGACCATTATTATTGTTCATAATGAACAAAAAAAGTATTTGATAGCTGGAAAACCAAATTATTTGTAATAAGCTGCTCGATTACAACAATATCTAGTTGAAAAATTTTAGGGACACGATGCTAGGAGTTACATTTGTGCAAAAACTGCTTCTACGTGAAAATACGTCGGATAATATTTTATGCATTTCGATATTTTAAGCAACTTTTAATCACGATTATTTTTTTATAGGTGCAGTAGTTTTTGAAATACTTTTAAAAAACTATGAATTCGCTGTTATTATTGTTAATAAAAAACAAAGAAAGTATTTGCTAGGAGGAAAACCAAGTTATTTTCAATAAGCGCTATAAATAGAACCAAATCGAGTTAAAAATCCAGGGGACAATCAAAAAAACACAGAAAGGTAGCTGGCGTCTGAATTAGTATATAAGTAAGACTTCTCTATCTATATCTGCTAAATTAAAAATCGCTCCGCGCAGAGTGTTAACTCGCATAAGCTGATCAATTAACCTAACATGATAAGACATGGCGCGGCCGTTTTTTTATTTAAAATTATTACCGTTGGGTGTACCGCAATCAAGCTACTTCACGTTTATAATACAACAGATGAGTCAACAGGACATATAATTTAAATTCTTTTATATTTGTAATATCTATCAAGTAGCCTTTGTAATAATTAATGAATCGTAAGATAAGTATATCTACAGCTATGACTGGCTGAAAGAAAACAAAATCGGAGAAGCAAAAAATTTTTTTCGCAAAATTAATTTTCAAACTTAATTATTTTACAAACGAGCAATTTTCTTAACAAAATAATATGGTAATTAGAAAGATCTAATGAAAATCTTTGAAATTGTATACTCATCAACAGGAGATTGAATCAAATATATTATACAGAATTCGTAAAACGTAAATAGGTTATTAAGCAATTTTAAAGTATAATAGGTGGCGGCGCGCTCCCGACGGCACAGTGTATAAAACTTAAACGTCCCTTGATTTCATATATAGACCTAGAGGTATTTTATAAACATTATTATATAAAACTATAATTTACTACTTTTTATCTATTAAAAAAATATTTTATCTTTGGCTTGAACTGGAATAGCATTTATTCTATTACCTGAAGGAATGATGAGTCACAGGATTTCTAGATCACCTTTAGATCTTTATAAAGATAGTGCATTTTTAAAATTAGAGTCAAACAAAAAAATAAGAGATGTTAATGTAATTATATGGGATGAAGCTTCTATCATTTTAAGTAGAGCATTAGAAATTGTAGATACTATTTTAAGAGATATATGTATTAACAATAGTCATTTTGCTGAAAAATTAATTATTCTTGAAGGAGATTTTCGACAAATTTTACCAGTAATCAAAAATAGTTATAGGCCTGAATAGTAGAAGAAACAATCGAATATTATACTCTATGGCCACTCTTCAAAGTTATGAAACTAACATTAAATATGCGATCACAAAATACTAATCTTTCTTCACTTTTATTAAAAAAAGGTAAAGAAAAAATAAGTAAATATATAATACCTAAAAATTGGATAACTAATAATGTTTGTTTAATAGTGTCTAATGATATAAATTCTGATAATACCAATAAAATAAATAAAGTCATTTTAGCTCCTCAAAATGACGTTATTGCTATTCTTAATAATACAATATTAAATTTATCTTATTATATAAATGCAAACTTATTACGGTATAAATTATTGTAGACATATAGGTGTTGATCAGACTGACAAAAACAAATAATATTAACAAGAAATTTAAGTATAACTGATGGTTTATGTAACGATACTTGATTAAAAGTTTTAAGACTATTTAAATATAATATAGAAGTAGAAATAATTACAGAAGAAAATATTAGAAATAGATTATTTATTCCTAGAAACACATTAAATACTGGAGATTCATCATCTTCACTATTTATCGTTTACAGAAAACAATCTCCAGTCATTTGAGCATTTGCAATGACAATTAATTAAATTAAATCTCAAGGACAAAGTTTTGATTCTATTAAAATATATTTCAGAGGGCCATTATTTTCCCATGGTCAATTATACGCTACTTTGTCTAGATGTAAATATCATTTATATTTAAAATGATTTAGATAATTCTTTAGAAATAGACAGTATTGTATGGGATGAAATTTTTTAATAATTTTTTCAACAGTTTAATAATTATTTAATATTTAATTTTAATTCAATCAACATATAATTTTTATATTTTTAACGACTAAATTTTGAAAGTGTATACGCCTATGTATAACGATAGAAAAACTAATCATTCATAATGAAAAAATTATTATCAATATAGAGCAACACATAAAATTCTAATTTTTATGGTTTTTTTTTTAGTTTATTCGGAGAGTTGGAGAAATGCATAATGTACCATGACAGGAGCCGTGCGAGACTTCCCGCGTGTGAGGCTCTCCTGGTGTGGAACAGGCATACTCACTAAAACTCCCGCTCTCAGAAGGCCGCAAAAACACCCCGGTAGCCGCTTTCACATTCCTTCGGGGGGTCGCCTGTCTTAAGCTATTCTAGCCGTCAACTAGTCTTTCAAGCAACCGTCATTGTTCTTCGCGCGGAGAACCGTCTCCACGTACGCCGTTATCTCATCCCAGTTCTGCTTACGATTAAGCATCGTTTCAACTACAGTCTCGGGCGTGAACGTCCCCATCGTCAGCTCCAGTACTCAAGGCAGTCAAAAAATGTGTGTCTCACGTCGTCCCGTTCGTCACCGCAGAACTTACACCCCGGTGATGCCACCCTGTTCATCGCGAACAGGTAGCTCCTAAAGTATCCGTGACCGGAGAGAAACTGGGTAAGGTAAAAGTTAACCTCCCCCACTTCCTGTCCACCCACGAGCCTACATCTTTAATAAGGATCCTAGTCCACCTAGCCTTTGGACATTCGATCCACCTAGTCTGCCAAATGCGCATTGTTTTTTCTCTTTCTTCCGCGGCGATCGAGATACTATTCGACGCTAAGCGAGCCTCGTAGATCCGCTTGCGTTCAGTCGCAAGAAGATCCACGGGGATTACCCCCGCCATTACCATCGATGCCTCGGCCGCTACCGTCCGGTAGGAGCATGCTATTCTAGCACTATACCATAGCATATCACTCTACTCATAATCGCGTTTAGTTTCGCTTGCGCGATGTCCACGTTACGTGCCGTTATAACCATGGCTACGTCGTCTGCGTATCCCACAAGCATCACGCCTCCCGGCATTTCGAGTTTTAAAAGCCCGTCATACAAGATGCCCCAGAAGTCCGGCCCTAAAATCGAACCCTGTGCTACTCCTACAGTTATAGGTCTTCTTCTACGTCCCTGCTTCGTGTCATACTCTATAACCCGATCCCTCAGATAATCTTCCATATGTATTGCGGCACACCGAAAGACTCTAAGGCATCATGTATGTCGGTCCATCTTGCTGAGTTGAACGCATTTTTTACATCTAACTTCGCGTGTCTAATCTCTTCTACCCTCTTTACCGTGTCTGTTGCCTCTCTGATGGTCCCTATGGTCGATCGTCCTTTTCTAAAGCCATACTGCTTATCAGAGAGGTCTCCCGCTTCGCGTACGGCGCTAAGTATTCGCAGTTTAATCAGCGCTTCCTGCGTCTTTCCCATCGTTTCCAATAGACTCAATGGTCTATAAGAAATGTCCGCGTCCGCTTCTTTTTTCGGTTTTTCGATAAGGACTAAGCTTGCCCTTTTCCATCTCGAGCTGAATAGACCCTGTATCAGGCACAGATTGTACATTTCCAGCAGCAGCTCCGGTCGTTGGATTGCGACGACTTTCAGCATTTCCGCCGGAATACCATCAAGTCTAGCTAAATGCCATTTCCGACCTTAGTTAGCAAGGAAGTAAACATTGCATTTACTTGTCGCATGACTTGTGTCAGTTCATAAAATCGTAATAGGCCGAAGAATATTACAGTAATGCTCATCTGATAAAATATTGTTTTGTTCGTAAAAATTATCAAGTATCTTTTACGTGAGTGAGAGAGAGTGAGAGAGAGAGAGAGAGAGAGAGAGAGAGAGAGAGAGAGAGACGCGCGGCAACAGCTTGGCCAATCAAACGAACGCAGAGCTAGGGACTTGAGTTTAAAGGGTACTCTGCTGTGAAATAGTCGGTTTTCAGACTCGCAACAGACTCCTTAAGCTTGTCGGTTCCGTCGCGGCCGAGAAAGAAGACCCCGCCCCTCCCAGTCCAGCCCGCAAATATGTATATACATAAATAAAAAAAATACTATTGGATAGATCTGAATTTGCTCAGTCCATCTACGTTATTATTTTAATTTTCCTCGCCTTGGTTTTTATAGGAAAAATCAAAATAAAAAATTTACAACATACTCTCTCTAAGCGAGCATAATAACAGACTTTTAAATATGGCAAACAATTGCTCAGGGGCTACTTCAATTTGCCTTGCAGCCAAATGTCAAAAATATTCAATTATTATTATTTAAAATTTAGAAACACGATTGGAGTTTATTAATTAGTGAATTCCGACATTTCAACACGTCACTGAGACACTGAAGCATAATCGAACAGTAAACCTTATATAGTTATTATCCACATGAGATTTAGCTGTATTTATTTTTATTTGTATTTTTAAGTTAAATTTATATCGATAGATCGAAACGCGATACATATGATGTTGACATATACCTAACCTCATTTTGCAACTTCTATAGACTCCTTGATTAGTACAACAGGTGTTTATTGCAATATAATAAAAGCCAGAAATAAAAATAAAGTTAATCATTGAACAAAATTTAAAAAAGGTTGGATAGTGTGTACAAACGTAGACGTGGAATAGAGTGGGAGAGTTGTTTGTACAAAAAGTTGATAAATTACACAGCCCCACAATAAAAAAAATTGTAAGTCCCAAAAACTTGACCACGGTACTTATATGTTTTTGGGATCGCTGAATCCGAATCCAGGGTCATTTTAACCCCATCAGAACTTTCTCAAGGTCAGTTGAAGGTCAAATTATCGAAATACATGAAAAATACACTAAAACCATGGTATCTTGGGATTTTTTCGGGCGCTGAATCCGAATCCGGGCTTATTACAACCCTATCAGGTCATGGTCAAGGTCAGTTGAAGGTCAAATCATAAAGATTCATAAAAAGTAAAATCAAACCATGACATTTAGGGGTTTTTGGGGTCGCTGAATTCGAATCCAAGGTCAGTATAGTCCCATAAGGTTATATTTATGGTCAGTTGAAGGTTAGTTCAAGGTCATGGACGTAAAGAGAGTGAAAAAAATAGTTATAAACTGAAACAATGCAAAAGGTAATGTAAACCATAAAGCAAAGAACAATATATATGCAAGTACAATCGTATCCTTTAAAACTATACCATAGTTTGCTGCTCCTTCATTTACTTTAAATTTGTTAGAAGTATATGTAATTCAATAAAATACCCGTAAAAATATTAAGCCCATTACTCTTTTTTATGGTAACGAACTATTTTATTGGCAAATGATCTACGAAGTGGATTACGCTTCCGCTTCTCCGATGTTGATGGTAGATCTCTTTTTAACGACCAACAGTAATCTGCTAACATATTTACGTCCCATCTTCCTTGGTACCTGCGCTCCATTTCCTTGATATCTTGGTGAAATCTCTCTCCCTGCTCTTCGCTGTAATCACCTAGGTTTTCTGGAATCTCATCAACATGCGAATATAAAAAGTGTAATTTTAGATTCATTAGGCAGTCTTCATTATCGGGTGTCTCTCTCAGTGTAAGTCCCAAGACGATTGATGTTGACTATCTTGGGTTTGTGTTAAGGTCTTCTTTCCCAAAAGGTTTCCAAAGTCATGTTACAGTAATCTTCATCTCACTTGTATCACTTGTATTTCCTACTTGATACGAACGGATATGAATATGCTGTTTGTTTGCCCCTAGGGTGCCTCCACGTGGTGACGGTGGGAAACGACCGATTCTTTTTTTCGGTCGGCTAAACCCCTGGGTGAAGGCTTTACAGCCGTCATGGCAGACAAACAGCAAAAAATTACGATGCAGGGATTCGGAACCCCAGTATCGGCGGCTGGTCAGGGTGAGCAAGCGGGCCCGCAGGCGTCGTCATCGAGCGACCGCAGCTCTTTGTTAGTGGGAAACTTGGCTTTCGAAGAGTATAATACTACAAGAATTTATCACTTGAGGTCTGGTGACCAAGAATGCCTTATAGCAAAACGGGATAGTTTTTGTTATATTTGTGGCAAGTATGAGACCCCAAAAAATAGAAGAAAAATCAATCAAAATATTAAAGAGCAGTACAAGAACATGTTTGACTTAGACATGAAAATTGACGAATTTGATTGGGTTCCTAAAATTACATGCGGAATATGTAGGAAAATGCTACAGAAAGGCATAAATGGTAAAACTGAAGTAAAAATGATAGTGCCTACGATATGGAAGGAAACTTTAAGGAAAGAAGACTTTATTAAAAGAAGACGTTATTTTTGTAATACGAATTTGCATGGAGTTAATAGTAAAATCAATTAATTACATTAATTACGCTAACGTTGAAAGTGTCACGAAACCTATATATGAATCGTCAATTGATAAAAGAGAAGATCCACTGGGTAGGTACATAAGTGGAAGTATGGATCTTGAGGAAAATTTAGAAAGACATGATAAAGATGAAATGATAGAAGAAGAAATGGAGGAAGGAGATGTTATTGTGGAAGAAGAAAAATCGTCTGATGAAGACAATGACGTTGCTAGTACAAGTGATACAAGTGACGAGGAATACATCCCCTATAATGCTAAGAAGGAGAAAGGTCCACTTACACAAGTAAAAGTGAATGATCTCATACGCGATTTGGGCCTACCAAAGGATGGGGCGGAGTACTTGGCTTCATGGCTAAAAGAAAATACTAATGAAGCTGGAAAAATTCAAGTTTCTTACTACCGAGACAGAGATAAGAAATATCGTGATTATTTCGCTAAAGATGAAGAGTTTTCCTTAGTTTACTGCAAAGATGTAGTTGGGTTGATGAATTGCTTTAAACATGGATGTTACAACCCCAACGAGTGGAGATTGTTCATCGATTTGTCGACGAGAAGTTTAAAAGCCGTTCTGTTACATAATACAAATGTTTATGCAGCCATTCCCATAGGATATTCGGTAATACTGAATGAAGAGTACTGTAACATGAAAGTAATATTAGACCGAATAAAATACAATGATCAGAAATGGCAAATATGTGGGGATCTTAAAATCATAACAATATTTCTGGGGCAACAATCGGGATTCACAAAATATCCTTGCTATTTATGTGAATGGGATAGTAGGGATAGAAAGAATCATTACATAAAGAGTGTCTGGCCCCTTAGAAAAAAGTTCGAACCGGGTTCTAAGAATATAAAAGAAAAGCCACTTGTTGATCCATCAAAAATTCTTATACCACCTCTGCACATTAAATTGGGACTTATGAAACAATGGGTAAAATCTTTAGACAAAGATGGTAGCTGCTTTAAGTATCTGCGAAATCAGTTTCCCAAATTAAGTGATGCTAAAGTAAATGAAGGAATTTTCGATGGCCCTCAGATTCGTAAGATGATAAATGATGAAATTTTTGTTACGAAAATGAATCATACAGAGAGAGAAGCATGGTTATGTTTAGAGGACGTAATTAAAAATTATAAGAGCCCAAATTACGAACAAATAGTTTTAAATTTAGTAAATAGTTACAAAAATCAAGACTGCCTAATGAATCTAAAATTACACTTTTTATATTCGCATGTTGATGAGTTTTCAGAAAACCTAGGTGATTCCAGCAAAGAGCAGGGAGATCAGGAAGCAGGAAGATCAACATCGGAGAAGCGGAAGCGTAATCCACTTCGTAGATCATTTGACAATAAAATAGTTCGTTACCATAAAAAAGAGTACCATAAAAAATAGGCTTAATATTTTTACGGGTATTTTATTGAATTGCATATACTTCTAACAAATTTAAAGTAAATGAAGGAGCAGCAAACTATGATATAGTTTTAAAGGATACGATTGTACTTGCATATATATTGTTCTTTGCTTTATGGTTTACATTACCGTTTGCATTGTTTCAGTTTATAACTATTTTTTTCACTCTCTTTACGTCCATGACCTTGAACTAACCTTGAACTGAACATAAATATAACCTTATGGGACTATACTGACCCTGGATTCGGATTCAGCGACCCCAAAAACCCCTAAATGTCATGGTTTGATTTTACTTTTTATGAATCTTTATGATTTGACCTTCAACTGACCTTGACCATGACCTGATAGGGTTGTAATAAGCCCGGATTCGGATTCAGCGCCCGAAAAAATCCCAAAATATCATGGTTTTAGTGTATTTTTCATGTATTTCGATAATTTCACCCCTATTTGACCTTGACTTAAGATCTGATGGGGTTAAAATGACCCTGGATTCTGATTCAGCGATCCCAAAAACCCCAAGATACCATGGTTTAGTCTTTTCTTAATGTATTTTGATAATTTGACCCCTAAGTACCGTGGTCAAGTTTTTGGGACTTACAATTTTTTTTTTTATTGTGGGGCTGTGTTATTTACGATCAAATCAAATGTGTATTGACAACATCAACATTTCTGTTGAAGATGTCAAAGAGTTATGTGTCGAAATTTTTCCCAAGCACGGTCATAGAAAACAGTACCAAGACAAAGTTTTGGATTTTTTGCAGCAATATTTAGATATTATCACCAAAGATATTTCAGGTATCTAAATTATTCTTCAAATTATTCGTTTAACTGACATAATTTTTTCATACAAAAACGCAGCTGTTGTATATAATTTAATGTGTATATTTAATGCACCAAAATTAATACTATGGTTAGCATATAAAGAAAAGCTTGTTTCAGCAATGATAATTGCCAATGTGAGAATGGAAATAACTCAATTTATCAAGGATCATACTTATAAGATTCCTTACAATATACGAAGAAGAATTATCGGGAATATTTGTAATATTCAAGATGAGCAATGTGAGCAGTGGATGATGCAGTACTTGATAAATGTACTGTCTTTCAATCGACAAGAAATTTGTGATGAATTGAAAAAATTACTTTAAAACTGTTCAACTATAAGCATTGAAAAATGTGTAAACGATAAAGAAGTTTCAGGGATCATATTGACTAATATGGAGCACGTAATACCAGAAACAACGACTTTTCATAAGGGTAAAACTTCTATTATAAAAAGAATGTTCCAAGATGATTTCAAGGAATATCACTACTCATTACTAGATCTCATGATGCCATATAGATGTCAAATTCGAGAAAAAAAAAGAAATAAAAGCTTTGTTTGATATGCACAAAATAAATTTTCGAAGTGAGCTTCGTGGATTCGAATTCTTCGATGATTTAGAATGTATATTCTATAAAGGTAGTTAATTTTATATTTTTATGTAGATTTGGAATAAACTTATTTTTCACATTGACCGATGGTTTACACATATTTACTTTGCAGTGCTTAGCCGAATCAATAAGTGAAACAGATATACAGTATGCTGTCAAATGATTATTATTAATTTATGAGATCAATATGGATGCTGATTGTACGCTACAAATTTCTGGGATAAGGATTAAGTATTAATATAAAAAATTCAAACCCTATTATTATCCAATATAATTTTTATTGAATAAATATTGGCTTTCATAACATTAAGACCATACAACTCTTATATAATTTTATAATGTTGATCTTTCATTAAATATTACTTTTTTTTAAATCTTCATAAAAGAAATTTATTATATCTATTTAATTTTGAATTACATTATTATCTAAAATGTTATAAAATTCAAATATTCACTTATTATAAAAATATGGAACACATATCGCCCTCTACAGTTGAAAATTTCATATAACAAGGCATGCAGCAATAGATTAGATTTTTAACCTAACCTACAATTTTAGTTCTGTGATGACTGATGACAACGAAACCGCTACTTATGGAGCGATTATTTTGGAGCTGCTATTTGGAAAATAATTCCACGCTAGGAATAAGTTATAAGGTTTTTACTTATTTTTTAACAATATATGTATAATTTACATAAAGTAAATGATTCTTCTTTAACAGTGATTCGTGTGGGTACTTGGTCTAATGTTGATTTCATATTTGCTGCATCGATTTTCAGTCTATTTGCATAAGTTGATGCTCTGTATGCCTCATCTGCATCAATCCATATATACGGTCCTAATGTGTATTGACCCAAAACACTTATATCCCTGCAATTTATGCAAACAAAACTTTTATCACTGAAATAATTATTTATTTCTTGTTCAAAGTTTCTATATTGGTGTGACAATTTTTAAATCTGGTAGTCGAATAATCAATACTTTATTTTCTTCTCTGTGTTGACATAGAGTGCAATATCTCACTAGCATTGTACAATCATATGGATTCATGAATAATTCAAACAAGCAAGTTACGTTAACCTCATAGTTTATGACACTAGTGTCAACTACAACATTAAATAATGAGTATAACAAATGGGCACGGTTAGTATACAATACAGTATTTGTTCCTGAGATTGAGTGCTTTATTACCGTACTCGCATAGCATAAATATTTTTTAGCTTTTTGATCATGTACACTATTTTCAATAAAATTTCTGAAATCTGTGATATTACAGCAAGCAATACTCAGGATTTCTGTAATTGAATCAAAGCCACAGGTATTTCTAAACGATAACTTTTTTCCTTTCATAGCTTTTTCTGGCTGTTTGTTTCCATTTTGAATGTTTTTTTTTTATCTTTTGTTCCTTTTGAATCTGGTCGCTGCAGACGCAGGCGGATTTCTTTATCTGGGCGAACATGAATTCCTCGTTATTTTTCTTGGATTTTTTTTGTTGGATTGGAAATGCTTTGATTGCCAAGCAAATCTTGTGCTGTGCATTTTTCATTACTCTGTAATGATGAAGAGTGTAGTTCCATGCCATTTCTAAAATGTGTGTAGTCATGGTCTCGTGGCGAAATATCTTCTTTGACATCTTTTTGATCAGAAGTATGCATACTTAGAGGTGTATATAATCTCTTCTTGTATAATCTCTTCTCGTACAACCACTTCTTGTAAAATCTCTTCTTGGAATGGTTCAACTGTTTTATTGTCAAAGCAATTATCCGTTTCATTATTTTCTCACACAATAGTGAAATTATTTAAAAAATCTTCATGTTCCATCTTTGAATATTTGTTCTTCCATCTTTCCACAGCATGCAAATGTTCAGCAATACTGTTTACTCTGGGCTCCCTTGTAACACATTGATCGTTTTTCAAATTATTTAAAGCGACTCGGGTAATTTCATGTCAGCATCAATATTTCTTGCATGCATGACAAAGAGTTTGTCCTCTCGCATAATATTTTCTAAGGCAAGTTTTAACTCTCCAAAATATGCTTCGGATCGAGCTGAAGTCGCTACAGCATCAGGATTATTAAAATATTTGTTCATTACACTTGACCAACATACAAACTTTTTACATAAATTAACAAATCTGTTGGCAAAATCTGGCAAGTGATAGTCGTTACTCTGAGTTCCAACAGAATCTTTTTCCTTATTAACTACGGTTAATACATCTTTCTTGATGTTTTCAATAAAAATGTAAGTTAGTTTACATTTCTGATGCGGATATTCCTCTGTTAAGGCTGTTGCATCATATACATTGTCCTTCAGTTGATATATTTTTGAAATATTTGCGTCTAAGTTGAAACTCTCTATCCTTGCAACTAGATAATTGATAGCTTTTTGGCAACTTTCATTATTCACTTTACTGTACGCAACAATAAAAACACATTGCAAGCATTCTACAAACTGTTCTAAATGTTCTATAGTAGTCATAAATCCAACAGACTTTATATACAATAATTTTACTTTTGAATTTGCAGTTGAGAAGCAAGGCCATCTGGTTACTGCGTGTTCTACATGAGCTATGTCGGTTCTCATCTGTGTTGGAATATCCACAGATGTTATTTTACCAAGTACAATTTCTAGACATAGATCATTGTACGCATCAAAAGTCATTGAGTTAAATGCCAAGCAAGCACCTATCTGTATTGCTTTACCCATATCAGTTGTTATTATTCTGGGTTTGTGTGCCCCAGATTGTATCCAAGTCTCTAGCCAATATGTGTAGCAACAAGTATCATTCTTCTCAGACATAGCTTGCGTCAGAGGCACAATCATGTTATTGATGTGCGTGACCATAACTGAAAGATAAACGTCACTTGAATCTCCACAACTTTTAGTGTTATCGATGCTGTAGCATACAACGATACTGGATTATCCAATTTATTTAAGATATCATTATTGATACTGATTTGCTGTGGTGACCAGTACATAAAATGAAACTTATCGTATCCAATCTCTCTAATAAATTTATTAAATGTTTTTTTACAACTGTTTTTTATTTCAGTCAGTGAATCAAATAAATTTATTCCACGTTTTATACCTCTATCTAAGCTGAGACAATTTGTACAAATGTGCTGGTTCAGGATCATTCATTTATGATCGAGCCTTATCCCTCCTCCATTGCTTAGATAGTGTATGTATAACTTCTTTTTCTACTTTGGTTTTTGCTGATTTTTGCAAACGATTTTTTTTTTGAATGAGGTATTGCCCTTGCATTTATGGTGCTGACAGTAAACGTTACAGGCTCATCTAATACAGGCTTATCACATACAAGATTAATCTGTGATTCACATTATCACCTACAGTGTGTCGATCAAAGCTATAAGCACATGGTAATTTTTTACAATCCCATATTAATTTTCTAACAGTATCAGTCCAACCTTCTTGTAGCGATTCAGCTTAGCGCCCACTTACATAAACTTTTTCGATTGGACGTATTGTACACCATTCATCACTTGGTACTACGATATCAAATGTTATTTTGTTTTTATTACACTTATTTATCAGCTTCTTTTTATTTTTCGGAACTTCAACTTCATCTGTACCACTACAGTCATTATAGTCCCTATCTTCTTTACTACTAATTTTTCGTTTTCTTGGTGTAACTTGTACATCTTCATCAATATTTGATAAATCTAAATCATCTATTTCATGATCATTTTTGTCAATAATCTATTCTCTTAACCCCTTGTGTATTTTATAATAAGTCAGGATATTGTGCCTATCTTGACGAACAAAATTATATAAATTAACAGGGTTAATCAAATCATTTAAACTCGCACACACTTCCTTCCACAATTTATCTTTCCGAGCAATCAATTCATTGTTCTCATAAATTTCAAATTTTTTTAGTTTATCTAATATCTTTTCAGAAAAAATTGCAGGTTTTTGACCAACCATTTTAGTGCATTATCTATACTTTTTACATATTTTAGAACATGTGCTGCAATAACCTAGTCCTGAATAACAAGTATTAAAATAATTTGTTTGTCTTTTGTTTTTCTATAAATTCGATATTAGTACGAATTTGAACTTGCAATATACCTACATCTCGATCGATTAATCGAAAGATTTTTGAATCTTGATGTTACTTGTTATAGCTAATGGGTGGCGCCACAAAATAACGATACAGTGAAACATAATCTCAAACTAGTCAAACTGTAGTATATACGAATTTTTCGATAAGTGCTTTTAACTTAACACAAAGTCATTTCAACATTTCAAGTAATTGTTAATAATATGTCAAAATCGTAGAAAATTTTGATGAGTGGATAGTATTTTAGTTCAATACTTACGGTATTTCTAACAGAATTTCCGACATATGAAAGAATAGATAGGAAATTTGTTATAAGAGCATATTGACATATTAATATAATTTGCATTATTTTTCAGAGATCTCCCTACGTGATTACGAAACAACAATTTTCTACGTAAGGAACCATCATTGTCATCTTTTGACGTTGGCTTCAGGAGGACTTTTTGAGTTCACACTAAAAAACTAAAAAAAATTTAGTCTGTATAAGGTAAATTTGTAAGGTAGACTCAATTTACTTATTAATATTGTTGTAAGGGAATATTTTGTTAAGCTAGTATGCAAGTAAATACGCATACTTAGTATAGAAAAGGGTTCCGAAAAAATTCCCTACTTACCGTACTGAATTTTGAAATAAATACATTTATGCCTACTGAAAGTGTGTTTAAAGAACATTTTAAAATTTATTTATAAAACATATTTTCATTATATAATCAATTTGTTTTTATTATAATTTTAATATACATATTTAATCATTCTTAAAGATACTAACAATTTTTTTATTTACTTCTAAGGTTTTGGACCTCCTGCCAGACTCATTCTTTACTGCATCGCTAAGTAATCGCATTGCAAGCAGAAGAGATGAAGATAAAGCAGTGTTATTTGACAGAGACCCAAAGATTTTCTGTTATTCATAACTACCCGCAAACTAAAGATATGGACCTGGAAAGTGTAAATATCCGTACATTAAGGTACGAAGCTGACTGTTTTAAAAAAAGCGCTTCTAGTTAAAAGACTGATGCTTTGTGAAGATTTAGCTCAATCTCCATGTGGAGATGTTTAATTTTATGATTTTTTACCATCTTCAAGTGAGTTTTAATGAAAAATAATTATATAAATTTGAAATTGATGTTTATTAATAGATTCAACGAACTAGCACAATAACAGAAAATATTTAATTTTATTTTCAGTTATCGTTCCATTGATACTTTGTTGAGACCATTAAACATTAGTGTCGATAGAAAAGTGGAAGCTATTTCCTATGTCAGTCAAATGAGACTGTAGTATGCTGTTACGGGCTGCTGGTTAGAGGCAGGGGTCCAACCTATTTTCATCTAATGCATGCTCCAGCTCGTTGGTGGCAAGCTCAATCTTCACTCGAGTCTACTGAACAAGTGGAACGGCGTATTTATTGGTAGTAGATTGAACGACTCGAATTGTCAGAAGGTCTTCATGGCCATCAACTCGACGCACCTTGTTCTCTCGCCTAACGAAGAGCAAACAATCTATCCGATCAATTTGAGCGAAGGAGCCAATGCTACATACACCCCCTTTTCAACAACTTACATCGAGAGTACGGTGACGTATCTGAGAAAACTTACGCATGAACGCCTTTCTTTGTTGCTTGTATCGAAGATGCGTAATTATCAACGGTAAATGGGTAAGTGCCTTCATATACAGAATTCGTTTTCACGTATTAAATATTTAAAGTTATTGGAAAGCTGAAAATCATTTTGCTATTGCAGATCTACTCGGGCACCAACTCTAAGCACGTTGAGATAATGAACGTCGACAAAAGCTGTCCGCACGAGGCTCAATGTGCCCCAAACCAGCAAAAACAACGGCCACTGCACGGATCGTTGGCGCGAATTTTCCTGCAAGTGCGAACGCCCCTACTTGGGCTAGACCTGCCAGTACAATATAACCGCAGCTACCTTCGACTACGAAAACATCAGCAATGGAAACGTTCAAGGGATGTCTAGGCGAAGTGCGCATTTGCAGCATGCTCCTCCACTATATCACTTACAAGAAAGTCTAAGTACCAGAACGGTAACTTCATGCCTCCCGACCCGAGTTTCTCTCGCTTCAGCAGTACAACGCGTCAACGCACAACCAGTTTAACAGTTACGTGTGCGAGCAAGATTATTGTTAAAAAATTAACTCAAATCAGTTTGTTAATTAAAGTATAAGTTCTAGCTGAGAGCCTGTATATTACAAAAGTTTGTCAGTTCACATTTATTAAATAAACGAATTATCTTGTAAATAACGTTATTATTATCTAAATCTTGTACACCCTCATCAGAGTATACCTATGTGTGTATACACACACATACACACACACATATATATATATATATATATATGCTAATTGATTCTTTTCATTAATTCATTCATTCGATTACTTTTTCTATCATTTATAATATTAGCATTCATGTAACAAAGACCAATCCAAAAATAAACTTTAGTACCATTAATAATGAAATTTATTACATTTGCTCAATTTCGAACTCACTTTTTTCGCTAATAGTCAAAATTAATAAAACAGATTAATTTTTTTCACTATGCTTGCACACGCTTACATACTAGTATATTGCTAAATTATAGTAAAATATTATAGCAAAATAGAAAAGTCCGTCTCAATGAGAAAAGCTAACGGGAAATTATGATACAAAATAAAGTCACGGAGTAAAAAAACAAATTTGTTGGCGTAATGAAATTAACAATTTATTTTCCATAGAGCACTTTATTTTTCATAGGTAGCTTCTAACGTGTATTTCACGTGAATAACGTATACCGAGTAAGAGTCGACATATGTGCTCGACAATTACTATTATGATCTATAGAAAAGTGAATCTATGGGTTCATTTGTTCGCTTATTGAAGAAGGCATCTTACCGATTAACTTCACGAAATAATAGACGTTAAATTATATTAATCCTTTCAAACTATGTTAGTTTCATAACATATGATTGGGACATATGCTTTTTTTAGTAGTATTATTATTATAGCACATGTACAAAGTAAATCGATGGGTTCTCTTTTGTGTTTATCAAAAGAGGTTTTTCACCGATTTATTTTGTAAAATAACGGAGATATAAGAATTATATTGATTCATCAAACTAACATATCATAACATATGATTGGGACATGCTTGGTTTAGTAATATTATTATTGTGACAAGTGCAAAGTAAATCGATTATATTATTATAAACGTGAGTGGATTTGAAAACTTTTCTCGTATTGGACACGACAGCGAATCATGCGCAGAATAGTGACGCAGTTGCAACGAAAAATCTGTAATGTCGGAATTCAAGGAGTAATAATCTGCAATCGTTTTTCTATTTTTTACATAATAATAATTGAATATTTTTGATATCTGGCTACAGGGCAAATTGAAGAACCCCCGCGCAATTTTTTGCCATATTTAAAAGTCTATAATTATGCTCGCTTAGAGAGATACAAGTATTTCAAAGTTGTCAATATTTCAATTTTTTATTTTGATTTTTCCTATAAAAACCAAGGCGGGGCAAATTAAAATAATAACGTGGGTGGACTGAGCAAATTCAGATCTATCCAATAGTATTTTTTTTTATTTATGTATATACATATTTGCGGGCTGAACTAGGGGGGGGGGGTCTTCTTTCTCGGCCGCGACGGAACCGACAAGCTTAAGGAGTCTGTTGCGAGTCTGAAAACCGACTATTTCACAGCAGAGTACCCTTTAAACTCAAGTACCTAGCTCTGCGTTCGTTCGATTGGCCAAGCTGTTGCCGCGCGTCTCTCTCTCTCTCTCTCTCTCTCTCTCTCTCTCTCTCACTCACGTAAAAGATACTTGATAATTTTTACGAACAAAACAATATTTTATCAGATGAGCATTACTGTAATATTCTTTGGCCTATTACGATTTTATGAACTGACACAAGTCATGCGACAAGTAAATGCAATGTTTGCTTCCTTGCTAACTAAGGTCGGAAATGGCATTTAGCTAGACGAAGCTAAACTTTCTCTTATAGAAGCGAGATTTTACAAAAAAAGTGATGCTAATCGATTGTGTCCAGATGGGATACGTTTATTCCTTACCAATCACTCAATCAATGAGTACAATAATTCGATTTTACAGCGCGCAGAAAACAAAACTATTTCCATTGCAAGAGATATTATTACCGGGTGTCAAAGTAAGGAACAAGAAACTTTTGTAACCCAAAAGCAGCACAAAATGTCTGTCATTGATACTGGCAGTTTACCGTATGAAATTATATTCGTGTTAAATAAATGCTATATAATTACAACTAATATCGAAGTATCAGATGGTTTGGCAAACGGCAAAACTAGATTAAAAGCAGCACATTATGCTGCTACGCATAACATTAGTCCTCAAGCTGTACCAATAGATAGAAGAACAAGTAGCATTCCTCTCAACAATAATAAAACCATCCTTGCCAAAAGAAATCATTTTCTATTAATTCCGACGTTAGCTATGACAATAAATAAATCACAGGGAGGCACTTTTAATCAATTCGTTTACGAATACGAAAGGAAGCATTCTTAACAGTTTGTATACGTCGCTTTATCCCATGTTACGAGTATAGAAGAACTTTACATTACTCCCTTCGGAGATGATCCAAGCAAATTTATATTTTATCATGGTCGACGAAATGATGTATATAGTGTCTCTTCGCAAGATGAATTCATTTGTTACTTTTAATTGCCAAAGTCTTCGATCTCATGCGCTAGATCTTACTGATTCCGTCATTAAAAATAGTAATATATTACTTTCAACCGAAACTTGGATGAGCGATCAAGATGTTATCGATTTACCAGATTTCAATTGTATAGCACGTTTTAATCGGAAAAATAATAAAACAGGGGGAGTAGCTATTTTTCAAAATGTACGTGACACTGCCAACATTGTCACTTAACATATATCGTTGCAAATTAGAACACCGATAAACTTAGATGTTCAGACATCAGAAATAGCTGAAATATGCTCTGCTCACTGCATTTTAAAAGATGGTCAAATATGTGTCATGTCGGCGATTTACATTTCACCAAATCAAAACATTCCAGACATAATTCAATTCATCACAGATCACTACTCGCATTCACTGAGGTGGGAGCTCGGGAGTTTGGTACAAATGACCATGAAATGCCACTGATTTTAGCAAGAGATTTCAATGTTAACTTTGCTGACGAAAGTACATAACCATTAATTACGTTCCTCAAAAATAAATTTCATTTAGAAATGAATAATGATTCGCAAAAATCAACTACTAAGTACAGCACAACATTAGATGCAGTATTTTCAAGATTTTCATATAAGATAGATTCAAAAACATTCATATCATATTTTAGTTACCACAAACCAATTGTTTCTTTTATTGAGTCAAAAAACGAAGATGCCTGTGATTCTGCTGTAGATAAATGAAGTTGTAAAAAACGTTTGTACCAAATAAATTTCTATACAAAAAACGATAAACATATTTTCATTTTTCACCTATTTTTAAAAAATAATTGAATTCCATAACACCTACTTCAGTATTCACTTCTATCGGCTGTCCCCGAGACAGCCACATTTTTCTTCTTATAGGCTGTCGCATCCTGCCCTTTGTGCAAAGTTGCTGGCTCCTTACTGACTTGTACTTCGTACGTCTTTACTAACAATTTACTGTCAACGACGTAAATTGTGCGTTGAAAAAAATGTAGCGATTAGAAAAAAAAATTGTAATTGTAAATGTGTTGAATTATTCTGCTGCTGCAGTCTCACTTGGGATACCAATTTTTACCGAAAAATTGTTACAATTTGTTAAGAATACTCTTGTAACAAGAGTTTTGTCTATAAATAAACCAAAATTTCTCACTGTGCATCGCCTTGAGTTGACTCTTTTTAATTCAAGGGTTTATATTCTCATTTTTTAATTTTTCAAAAATTTTCAAAATTTTAGAAATTTTCACAATTTCAAAAATTTTCAAAATTTTCACAATTTTAGAAATTTTCACAATTTTAAAAATTTTCACAATTTCAAAAATTTTAGAAATTTCAAAAATGTTCACAATTTTAAAACTTTTGAAAATACTTATATAGACACACCCATCGGATAGACTGCAGAGTGAGGAAAAAACTACTCCCTTGGGAGTAATTTTTTCAAGAAAAATTTACTCCATTGGGAGAAAAAAGTTTTTTTTCTACCAAGGGAGTAGTTTTTTCCTCACCCTGCAGCGTATCCAATAAGTGTCTGTATGTCTATATAAGTATTTACAAAATTTAAAAAATATAAGCAGCAGCTCTTTAAAAACATAAACTCAAATTCACGTAGTCAATATAAACATATTGACTCTTCTCTGGTTTCTGCTTATAATACGCTTAATAACTGCATTCCGAACTATCACGTATGAAAGATGCGCAGCATCATAAAAAACTGTGGAAAAGCGATACCCAACTGTGAAATGCTCTTTTTTTAGTGTATGGAAGCCAAATAACATGTAATAGGAAATACAATTGAGTAAAAATTAAAAAATGAGAATATAAACCCTTGAATTAAAAGGGAAGAAAATATAGTCGAGGAAATTAGGCATTTCGATGTCGAAAAGCTATAAGAAAAAAAAAATTGGAACCGAAGCATTAAAAGAGTCAACTCAAGACGATGCACAGTGAGAAATTTTGGTTTATTTATAGACAAAACTCTTGTTACAAGAGTATTCTTAACAAATTGTAACAATTTTTCGGTAAAAATAGTTAAAAATACTTAAAAATACTTTAAAAACTTCACGTAGGAAATGCGGAAATTTCAATATCTTGCGACCGCCAAAAATGACGTATCACATGGAGCCAAAACACTTTCAAATGGTTCAAGGAATATGATGTAAGAACATCGAAATTTCCGCAATTCTTACGTATAATAAAAAATGATTGCAAGTATTGCATGAAAATTATGGATTCCAAAGCTTTTTGTCGAAAATATAGGGTTCGTGTGTGATTTGGCATAAAATGACTTGTCATCGCTTATGGTTCAAGAAATCGAAATTTCCGTAATTCCTACGTAAAATTAAACTATTTTCGAGTATTTCTAGCAAAAAACTCTTTACAATTCGTCAAAAATTTCGCTGTCTCCGTGTTTTATCTGAAAATATACGCATATTTGAAAAAGCGTGATTTACGTGTTTTGGCTCTAAGTGATAGGTCATATTTAGCGGTCGCAAAATATTGAAATTTCTAAAAAATTGTCACTATAATGTTAAGAATTCTCTTGTAACAAGAGTTTTGTCCATAAATATACCACAATTTCCCATTGTGCGACGATAGGAGAAATCTAATAAAATTCATAAACCGAAAACCTTATTGAATAAATTAGTAATATGATAAAACTCCTACGAATAAATCAAGTCTGCACACAAAAAAAAAACCGCTGCCAATTCATTGGCACGTCCCACACAGCATGAAAGATTTCAATGAAATATTTCGAAATATTTCAGTGAAATATATCCACGGAATATATCTGAAACCTTCCAGTAATATTCCATAGAAGAGCTATCAACCGACTCAATGGAAATATTTCGTGAAATATTTCAGAAATATTCCATAAATATTTTGTTGGAATCTATGAAATTCCTTTTTAAATATTTCAATATGTTCTTTAGGAAATCTTACATAAATATTTCATAAAATATTGCTCAGAATTATTTACTTAATAATACACTGAAATATTTTTCGGAAGATTTTTGGAATCTCTTTTAAACATTTCTTTGGAACTTTTGTAACGATTTTTTAAACATTTATAAAAAAATTTATGAAATATTCCATAGATATCTTGTAAACTTTTACATAATTATTTCTTCAGTATTACAATGGAATATTTCTTAAAATATTTATGAAATAATTCTTTAATATTTTATTGGAACTTTTCAAATAAATTTTGGATATTTCTTGAAAGATTTCAGAATTATTCCATACACATGTCTCGCAATCTTTTATATGATTATGTCTGCAATATTCCAATAGAATATTTCTTGAAATATTTATGAGATAATTCTTTAATATTTTATTGGAACTTTTCAAATAAATTTTGGATATTTCTTGAAATATTTCAGGATTATTCCATACATATGTCTCGCAAACTATCATGTAATTATTTCGGAAATATTCCAATGGAACATTTCTTGAAATACTTATGAAATAATTCTTTAATATTTTATTGGAACTCTTAAAGTAAATTTTAACTCTAGCTGCCTGCGCATGAATTCACACTGGATCAATTATGTGTTTGTACCTGCTGTCAAACTATGGAGTTATTCTTTATATTCAAAAACAAAAGGGGTTCGAATTAACGAATTAACAGTTTATCCGCTTACATGATTTCAATTATTTTTCGTATAATTTGATCCAAAAGTTTAATATTACTAACATTAACTAGTTTACGAAAGCCGATGGCGTAAAAGCAAAGATACAAACTGTTTGTGTATTTACTATAATTATATATATATATATATATATAAAATAAGATATATTCACGGTGTCGTGGTACAGTCGCCGGATACAATAACTTTGCTTTACGCGCCACAACAGTAGTATATGTGCAAGGATAGGGACAAGATGGCGGCCAAAGAGGGGAGGTAAGAGCTTCAGTCGGCGTACAAGGATGGGGACAAAGATGGCCGCCGTTGTAGGGAACAGCTGACGCTCGTACAAGGTTAGGTCCAAGATGGTGGACAGAGTGGTTAGTTTGTGTACCTCTCCCCTCTAGCCAGCGATATAGCGTGGCTGTAGCGTCTGTGGGAGTTACCCCCTCCCTTCAGCAGCTGTCAATGCGTCGTGTACATGTGGCGTCCTTTTAACTATGTGTGGTGAGGTAGATTTCTGCACCATCTAACACGTATGCATACATATGTGTACATGCACGTACGTATGCATACATATGTGTACACGTCCGTATGTATGCATATGTGTACACACATCTCCACATTCAGGCATATGTGTGTGCACGCGAGCGCCTGCTCGAGAGCGTCTATACACGCTCATATGAATATAATAATAATAATAATAATAATAATAATAATAATAATAATAATAATAATAATAATAATAATAATAAATATCAATAATAATTACGTAAAACTAAATAAATAATAGGTGCAGGATATATGTTCAGTTTCTTTAAATAAGGAAAAATGTAATAATAAATAATTTTTAAACAATTGCAAATGTCTTTTACATTAATTTATTCAGAAAAGTAGTATAAAATTTTATAATATTTATTTTTAATAATAGTTATAATAGTGATAATTGGAATGTTACATACAAATTGTTTTTAATATTTTAGGTTTACATGATTGAATACAATATTTCGAATGACGTTTATGACCACTACCTACATGATATTTATATTTACTACTATTTTTAAATTTGACTGTGAAACCACGAAGACGGTTATAAAAACGTTCTACAATTTTATCATTTCTCCTATAATCAGTAGTGAATAATTTACAAAATCTCTCTAATGAATAACCACATACTTTAGAGTTTAGACTTTGTAATTGTAGAGTATTCCACTCATAAAAAATAGTATTACGCTACACTGTTCTTATATGGTGTGGAAAAACAGGCGGTACTCCATAGCTGTCAAAAAAGACTCCGTGGCCCCGTCTGTCAATGTATAAAGCGACCCAATGAGATCCAGGCTGTGTGTGTATATATGTATTAAATATGCATCCTGTCGGTCTCGTCAATGTCCGAGGAATCCTGTCGGCAGGGAATACACCCGCTGAAGGTATTCTTAATAAGCGTAGGGCATCCCGTATTTGACTCGTATTCATCTTGTATATACGTAGAGTTTGTTTTAGGCGACGGTACTGAGTTTGTATAATAGCCACTGTTCGAAACCTCGTCGTATATTGGTTCTTCTAATGTGCGGCCAGGTGTTGGAGGTCTTGTATATTTAATATTTTTCTTCTGTTGTTTTGAATAATAATAATCCAGAGTACTAGATGGTTTAACACGTATACTCGTTGAAGACCTGCTAGCTCCTGTACAATCAGCGGGTGTTCGATAAACGAGTCTTGGCCGAATAGCTGTAGTGAGCATCCAGGGCAGTCAAAAGAGCAATGTTCTTGTTAACCCATGCTTTAAGTCTGTAGGCATTAATTAAAGCACAATTATGAGTACCGTGATGTAGAGATCCGTGATAACAGCAGAAAATATCTCGTTTTGGTAAATGATATGTAGATGGACAGTTATAATCCTCTAAATTTTCTATATGGCGTGTAGTTATACTTTGTATAAGTTTTGTCTCTTCAGCACCACGAGCAAAAATCTGTCTTACTGTTCTTGCTAATTCTCTAAGATTAGCGTGTAGCTGACGGTACGGAATATCTCCTTCGAACCACTCTATACCGTGAACGTTACTTGTAAGCCAATTATTGTGTACTTGTATTTTGATAGGTAAGTCTGAGAATGAATGGGGTGCAGTCGCGATCCAGTGAGTGATATACTCTTTATTTAAAGAAACAACAGCAACTTCTTTGATCATGAACTTGTCAGCACTCTCACGAAAACCCAAAACGTCGACTATATAATCCATAATCTCGAGCTGTAGTAGATGTGTAGAGTAGGAAGCACAAGACCTTTCTAACTGCTGGCCATATTAAGGAGTTGTAATTTATACCTAATGCCGTACAACGTAATGAGTTTTGTTATCAGTAGGAGGCCTAACTTACGTAGTGAAAAGGGCTAATTAGTGGTCATTAATTAGCCCTTTAAACGAATGGTACCATTTTTTATCAGATTCCAGTGTGTATTACAATTTGCAGATGGATCAGATGTGAGGTCAAACGCGTATAAACAATAACCGTGGGTTAATCTGTCCTCGATATATCGTTTCCATCGTTTGCAAAATGAATACCCGTGCCACTAAATAATGTATGATAAGCATCTACATATCTATCTGGATAGTTTGGCTGTATAGCTCTACTAGGTATTTGTATCCCGTCTACACTCATTGCCAAGTAGTTTGAGTTGAAATGTTGAAAATTGAACGGATTCTCTTTTTTACTGCCGTTAAAAGCTTTATTTGAAACTAAGCCTATTATTATACGTTTTGGTATTTGACCGAGAATAATGTTGTCTAAAGTTTCTCCGGTTATACCAGTGTGTAAAGTAAAGGATTTTACTTCAACACGCGTTAAAGGATATTTAGCTGTACCTTTAGATAAAGCTTTTGAGTGTGCAAGCAAAATCCCGGGATTAATCTTAGCACGCCGTATTCGTAATGAAGCATCCAGAATTTTCACTTTTACATTTTCAGCCTCGTAGTTTATTAAACAAAAAGCATCTTTGGAACGTATAAGACGAACTCTAACTTCCACTCCATTGAGGAGAAATTTCTCCTGATTGAAAACATCAGCGTGTAAATGGCCCAGTAAATCAATAGTTTTACCACCTTTAGTGTAGTCACGACGAGCACAAGCCCCTAAATTAGTGGAAAAAACTGTTTTTCCATCACTGCTAGGTGTCTGTAGAGCTGCATCCATATGGCCAGGTGTATCATTACACCATAGAGCACACGTCAAATGGGATTTTTTAGCTTCTTCTGAATAATTAAGTAATGTTTCTATGTATGCACGATAAGCGTAAGCGTTACTCGGAGGTGAAACTGCTTTTTGATTAAAAAATACGTCCACTTGGTTAAAAATACTATGCAGGAAGTTGTTAACAGGAGCAACTAAAATCTTATCTTCTATGGGTGAATCTCCTTTTTCAAGACGTACACTGAGATTTATCTTAGTATGAGCCAAATCAATATAATCATCTGAGTTTCCAGGAATAAGAAATTCTAAATATGAATCTTCAGAAATACTAGTCACAGGTTTATACTCAATCCATTGAATACCTTCTATAGACGTCTGAGTAGGCGGTAGAGTGAATAAATCAAGTTCGGATTTTGTACACTCGCAAGAGTGAGCGTGAAGAAAAGCCATTTTTCTTAAGCGGGACCAAAAATATCACGTACTGAACGCTTTTTCTTGTTAATATTCCGTGTCTTTCTTTTCTTGCTTGATTTTTGACTGACTTTCTTTGTTTTCCTCGTCTTTGCTTTACGTGTAGTGTGCTTTCTACGCTGGTTAACTTTCGACTGGCGTTTACGCCGCTGTTGTCTACTTTTATAACCAGATCCCGAGTTGCTATAGCAGGATTACTGTCTACTTTTATACGTTAAGAAACATCAGCAAAGCCTAGTATATCTAATGCAGCACGACTCATCTGCACTGAATGTTCAAAATTGCAGAGCTCATCACTGCATGTGCGTTCGGCAAAAACGTAGGTATTGTTATGTTCAATTGAAAATCTAAATATCATATGTGAATTGTTTATTAATAGAATTTCATTTAAATGCTCTAAAAATTCTATAAAATTATTATAAACGCCATAGGGAATAGATCGGTTACTTCTAGGTTATGAACCGGTTGGTTGCCGTATATATCTCTATATAAAGGTGATATAGTTGAAAACATTGTTATATCTCTATCTTCTTTTCTTAAATGTAAAAATGAGCGCGGGAAGTGTATTTCAGAAATTCCTACTTCCCACGAGCCGTGCAAATTGATTTCTTGAGGTAGCTTCGTGACATAACAGGCAGTGGTGTTCTCTGGATATACTTTCATACTACTATAACTAGGTAAATTCATATAAAACTGGTTTTTCTTCATTTTGTTTAGATTTTTTTATATCTTTAGCAGGTATCCAAGAATTAAATTTACTAGGGTAGCCAACCCAGCTAACAAAATATTTTTTCTTTTTACCTTCACCACTTGATTTGATAATTTTATCTATTTTGTATTCTGTGTTGGTTAAATCTTTTTCTATGACTGCGAGTTCTTCCTCATAAAATATACCGTCTATGAACTCACCATTTAAATCCTCGAGCTCGTAAACCGATGGTTTTCTATGTTTTAATACTTTGATAATTTTAAAAACTTCCTCTGACCAGTTAGCCTCATAACCTTTCTCGAAGGTACCTTTTGTTTTGCTTATACGCACTATGTCACCAACTGAGTACTTGGGTTTTGTCTCCTGTGTTTTATACCTGAGATCCATGTTACGCTTAGCCTGTTGGGCATTATATATAGTAACAACTGCTGGCGCCATTTTAATTGTAGAATGTCTAGAATTATTGTAACCATAAACTAGATCTTGCAGAATATCAATGTAACGTTTTGTGTTTTTATGTGTAAAATAACGCCACATCCGTTCTTTTAAAGTACGATTAAATCTTTCAACAATAGCTGCTTTAATGTCTGGATTTCTAGTTACCTGGTGAGTTATATTTTTTGATTTTAAGAAAGTTTGCATTTTAAGGCCTAAAAACTCACCACCTTTATCAGTTTGAAATATTATAGGCGTTCTATCATTACTTCTCGAAAGAATTTTTTTAAACGCCTCTGTAACGGTTAAACAAGTTTTGTCTTTAATAGGTTCGACAAAGACATATTTACTTAGTACGTCGATAACCACTAGTAAATATGAAAAATCATCGTTATAAGTTTTTAATGGTGTAAGCTCTATAAGATCACCCTCCCACACAGAATCTCTAGTCGGTACATTATAATGAAGTCTTTGAAATTTTCGGTGTACTGGTTTATGCAATGTATAAGCATCTTGGGCTCTTAACCACTTGTAAATATTATTTTTATCTGCTTTATTCTTGATTTTATCGACAAGGCGATAGGCTCCTGCGTAGCCTGCTTCATCTTTTGGGTTATAATAAATTGTATTTAAAAACTGATTAGCTTCATCCATATTTATTTATTTTACAAATTACAAATTATATAGGAAATTTTAACCAACCACCTGCTTGTATAATATTACTACCACTACTGTTTTTACCGATTTTTCTTCTAGCTCTTTTACTTCGTACTCTGTATGAACTGTCGACGGTATCGTCGTCGGAGGCCACGTTGTTTATTGCTGCATTTATTATTGTCGAAGCATCCGTATATGAACTATTATTCAAAGACGTTGAACCATTAGTTGATTTTCTATTAGGTATAGGTGTAGAAGTGTATGGCGAGTTTTGAAGAGTCGTTTGTTTAGATAAAAGACTACTGTTGATAGACCTCGAATAAGGTAATGATAGTGGCGTAAATTGTTTTCCTTCTTTATATAATTCAGTGTTCCCGATAAATTCTAAAGGCATCCCGACATCGAGTAATAACCAACCGAAATGTTCACGTCCTGTAGCTCTCACGCCTTTTCTACTACGTACAGCATCATTTATAAGATCTATGATATTTGAATTTGGAAGAGTAACTCCATCTATCGTTACTGTCCCGCGATCATTCCAGGTTAATCTTGATGAGTTATTTGAGTTTTTTAAAAATTGTAGCATTAACTCAGCTTTATGTCTATAGCTTACTGGTACTGACATAGCAATGGTTGCCATGTCAATGCCATACTCCTGCTCTTCTATTTTAACACTTGGCGTGTTTGAAATTTTAATATTCTTCTTTAGATCTTCTACAAAAAATAAATATCTTTGTAACACCTGTTTGTATTTTTGCCACTTTTCTCTCTCGTCTTTTTCAGAAGAATTTAAAATTTCATTCATTTCAAAATCTAGTCGTGATAAATGGTTTCCAGGGGTTTGTACACTATTTGAGACCTTTACGACCTCGTTTTTGCTTAGTAACATGTCATTATTCAGGGGCTGCTGCTGCTGTTGTTGTAACTTAGTTATACTGTCATGAGGTACTAGTACCATCTTACGGGCGTGTTGCATTTTTACTGCCTACTTGGTATTAATGCCGAAATAATTGTACCTATAACAGGTGCTACTAACGCACCTATAAACCCGTCACCTTTTTGAACAATCAAACGTTTTTTATTTTTCCAGCCTTTCGATTTTTTGTCTGATAAACGACGTAAGATTGATTTATGTTTTTTGAGTTTGACTTTTTGTACTGCGTTTAAAGGTACGTTACCTTTCAATGTGTTTAAAGCACATTCGCAGATACCTTTTATTAGATTCCGGTTTGCTTTTTTCAGTACAGCTTTTCGCTGCTCCTTGTTTAAGTGATACAGAGCATGTAATATCCTCGCTGTTTTAGCATCGAGTGACGTTCTAGATGTTGACGGTGCCATTATATACGCAGGACTGGTAAATCAGTCTCACCTACGTTTCTTTTTATATTACGTGGAATATAGACATATTGATGCTTGTCATCAGGAAAAATGCATGTGCGCACTCTACATGATTCAGGAGTACTTTGTTTTAAATCTAACAGTAAATAACCGCGAGGAACCGACGTGGCATCGAAATAAGATTCTTGTAAGAATTTCGAATTTTCAGGATAAACTTGACGCGCCATATGCTGGATTTGAGCACGATCTCGTGGATTTTTAAAAATAACAATATAGTTAGCATTTAACGAAATATCTCTTTGTTTCGGTCCTTGATGAAATAAATTCTGTGAGATTAAAATACATGATAAATTTCGATGATGAGAACCTTTTGTAAAAAGATCACAAATCGTATTGTTGGAAGATTCGCGCATAAGGTCATCGATAACTATTAATTTCGGTCTAGAATCCGACACAAAATCCTCATCCTGTGGAAGGCCTTCATGAAATTCGACGTCCTTACCGTATTCTAAGTAACCGTCTTGCCATTCTGAATAGTAAAGCATTTTACGGGCAAAAGATGTGTCTGACATGACATCTATATTCCGAAAAAATCGTTTAACAAAGTGCGTCTTTCCGCAGCCTGTCGGGCCACATATCATAGAGATCCAAGGGTGTTTCCATGGTAGACTCATTTTTATTTTTCAGAAAAAGCTTATTTATCGAGCAGGTCACGCACGCGTTCCGTGTACACGACAAGCTATTATTTAGCTAATATACAAGTTCACTCCGAGGCCGCTACTCTAACAATGACCGCTATCGTTTAGCTTCTTTCACTTTATAAGCTTGTTAGCGTATGTAATATTAATAATATAATTCATAAGGTAAGCTATTAAATTTAGAAATAATTTACACATTAGAATTATTTAAAATTATTATTTATTAAATTTAGCAAATACACAAAATATTACATTTTAATAACGATGTTTCTTCGAAAAAGGCATTATTATTTTTTCATATGATAAATCACCACAAGTTCTATACATATATCTTCATTTTTTTGTTACGTGTATTGGACAGTAGGGATTATCTGTAAAACCATATATTTTTTCAACGTTGGAAACCATAAAGTCGATTGACGTTACATCATATATCTCGATCATTTTTAATAAATGACTAATATGTCTATTTTTGAATGAAAAAATACAATAACGTTTATCAAGAATTTCATCGTCCACCATGAAACTACAGTTGTGTATTATGTACCGACATTGAAATGAAAACAAAATTTTAGTAAATTGTGAAAAGTATTTCAATTTTTTTAACATATCAACGAATTTTTCCTTATTCTCTTTTTTCTTTAGTAAAGGTGTGTGTACAATACGATGCCATGCCAGCCCTTCCAATGATTGTTTATACTCAGGAAAGAAGCGACAGTTAGATACGCTACAGTTTATGCAGAATTTTTCCTCCAGGTTAATTTTTTTAGGTACTGGAAATAAGAATAAAACAAACACATTAAGACAAAAATAAAGTGCTAACTCTTTAAACTTTATTCAATTTTATTAAACATTAAAAATAATAATCTAAACTAAGTTTTCGGTCTCCTTTTCGATGATTACAAAAATACTTATCACTATTAACGTGTATAGGACATCTATGGTTATCTGTACATACTCCAATATCATATTTGTTATCTATAGTAAATTGAATAGATAGTACATCACAGTAAATGATCCATCGTAATAAATCGGTGACTTTGGCGTTGTTTGAGTAAGTACAAAAATATTCATAGTCTACTATTGTAACTCTTCGAGGACAATCATCGGCATCGCAAAATTTACTATTACATATCATACACCACTCACACTTGCTTTGATATTTGACTTGGGCACTAAACTTTACATTGCAGACCTTCGCAAATACACTTAATTCATCTAAATATTTTTTATAATAATTATTTTTCTCCAACTTAACCTAAGTAAATAACCTATAGCCTGTCTCCAGGCTATACCCTCCAAACTCTGCTTGAATGTAGGGAAATAATGACACGTCGGTACGTTAAAAGTAGCAGTGCTCTCTGAATTTAAAGCTAAAACAAAAATTTTTTTTAAATTAACATTATGTATATAACGAATAAAATAAATTTTTACATTCTTTAAAATGGTTTCCGTATATTTCGACTTTTATTACAATTTTAGTTGATTTATATTTCTAAGCAAAATATTTACAATATATACATTTTATAAATATTTCTTAAATTTTATTTACAATAAAAAGTTTATTAAACTTAATTATTTATACGTCTTTTTTTAAATCCATAAGGACTTGATGAATTAACGCTATTTGAGCGTCTTTTCATGCTGTTTAATTTACATGTTTTTGACTCGTTACATTTAACGACATCATGCATCGCCGTACGCCTGATTGAAGTAAAATTATGCACAATTCTATCACCCTTATTTAAAATTAAAGATTTTATTTTTTCATGGTTAATTTTACTATTTGTTGAATAATTTAAACTAATACCCTTAACTTTACACACCTCATGCGTGGAACCATCGGTTTTTTTAACTTTATACGAATAAAATTTGGGTCCTGCTGTAACGAATGACTCGATATAACTTTTCACACCATAACTTTCAAGCTCATCAGTCATATCACCTAAGAAACATCCTGTAGGTACCTTGTACTCTCCAGGGGTATTTTTATTTAAGTATATACAGGAGTCAGTGTCATAATACAGCACTCTCCTACCAAGTTTTTCTAAATAAGAGTATAGTTTTAACCTAGCCTGAGCCGTAGTATAAGCGGCTATACTAACGTTTGTTACAGATGATTATTTATAATTATCGTCTGTGTAAGCCCAGTTGATATAAAAAGTTTCCTGATTGACATGTAATACATTTTTCAAGGTTCTATCAGATGACTGTAAAATTTCCATAAGCTTAACCTGATCATTTATAATTTCTGTAACGCCCATATTTTCTCGCTGGCCAAACTTACCCCAAAATGAATTTAAACAAAGTTTAGCTAAAAATCTTAAGCCAGGATTTTTAGCTATTTTTTCTTTATCTAATTTTATACCCTCTTTTCGCTCATATTCTGAAATATAGTTCTCACGTGATTGCGCGTCGTTACAGTCACTGGGGTATCCAGAAGCTTGCTGTTTTAATTTTAAAAAAGTATTTATATAATCAACAAACAGGCCCGATTCATTCTTCTCTGGATTATACTGTTTAACTTTGTACTGCCATATTTCATATATGGCAGTAATTTTATAACCTAAACTAACGGCTTTTTTCAACTCCTCCGATACCCAAGTGCCTGTAAGCTCTCTATCTTTCAAACGCTCGTGGTTACAATCCTCCTGCTCTAAATTCTCGCAGCATGTTCTACAAAGCGGAAACATTAGACGTTTGTGCATTCGCACAGGTAGTACAGGAAGAAATAAATCACGTGGAGGCAGAATTCGACATTTTACTAACCCCTCGACCCTACTTAAACAGTTATTATCCCCGGTTAATTGCCTACACTCGTCCCCCACAAAAATGTCAGGGTGGCCTTTAGGAAATTTACCTGTTTTACAAATGTAAGGGTAAAGCGAACATATATCGACATAATCGATCGTTTCACCTTCCTTTACTTCTGCCAAATTTACGGTAGTCTCCGTTCGACCACCATAAAAGGCATCGCGAGGATTCAAAGTGTCCGACCATAACAGAGGGTGATTGTCAATATATCTCTTTATGTCAGTTGGAAAATTACTTTTTATTTTTTTGAAATCACAACCCCAAATTTCAGTTAATATATACCCAGCCTTTACTATTCGAGCCGACATATTTAAAGTTCGCGTATATTTTTCTTCGAAATTCGTACCATGTACAGATTTTAAGCGTTCGGTACCCTTATAACATGAAGTACAACCATGATAAAAACACCCATGATATTGAAAAACGTATCGATCACCGGTGACCGATTCATAGTAACCGTCAACCAAAATGTTTTCGGTGAGCCTAACCTCAGCTCCTTTACCAGCGTGTTGAATGTCGAATCCTGTCTCCTTCTCTTTGAAAAGCAACCATTCTAAAGATTCTTTAGAATGAGTATTTTTCTTCCTGTAACCACCAGGCGGTATTATGCCTATTTCGTCACGTTTGAGAAAGTTCTTACGAAAAACTTTCGAGCAAGCACTAGCAATTGTCGATGCTTCAACAAACGGACATGTACCACCTACTTCTACAAAACTTTTTATAAACGCTGAACAAGCTTTTCTAAGAATGTTAACATCGGTTTTACAATATTTTAAAATTTCAGTTTGAAATTTGAAAACGTAATTAGTTTCTCGCATCTCTTTATGCCACGAATGAAATTTTTCTCTATCGTGAACACCCATGGAGTCTGGAGAGAAAAACTTCTCGTCAGGTATAGTACCTTCGTAGTTATAATATTCCTTTTTATTAAATAAATGCGAAACGTACCTTTAATCAGATCATCGGAAAAACCAAAAGCTTTTGGTAAGTCAGATAATTTCAGATGAAAATAATTTAAGCTGTCAACAAATTTGAGCCCTTCACCTATAGTCATAAGCATGATACTAGTACCATTCATTATAACTTTAGGTGTAATGTTTGTTTTTTTCAACAAAGTATTTTAATATAAATTGAGCGTTAAAGCTCTTACTATTGTGTGCTATACACACAATTTGTTTTATATTTTTTGGTTTTGACGCTTCTGCATTTATTATATATTCACTAAATAGTTTTACGGTGTTGGTGCCTTTGAACACAACAGTTACACCACCGCCACAAAACTCGCATTCTTGATTCATATTTGAATCAATACATTTTTCACAGCATAAGTGCGCTACACCTAAATTTACATTATGTTTAAAAGAAATTTTACTGAGACCTTCGAACTCTTCCTCTTGGGTAGTTTCAAAGTCATAAAAAAGAAAAGCATGCGCTGGTTTTTCTATGGCTTTGCTATCTACCGTATTCTCAACATTTTTTTTAATTTTATTTCGGACAATCGGTACATAACACAAATGATTATACGGTCTTACGCATGTGCAAGTGGGGCAATATGATTTACCGCATTCATGAGCGTTCTGTTCAACGGATATGATATTATTACAAGTGTTGCACCTTTTCACGGCAGCGCAGATGCTGATATTTTTATTAAATGAGTTTATTTTTAAATGTCTATTGTAACACGTTTCACCGTAAAAATTAAGTGAACAATCGCGACATTTTATTATTTCGGTATTTTTCGGACACATAGGTGTAGTCATACACCGGTCACACGTATACGCGCATTTGTGCGTTGATTTACGATTTAATTTTTTGTTACAAAAGGGACAGTAATATCTACAAGCTGTTAAACCAGTTAAGCTGGTGATAACGTCAAAGTGACCTACCTCATTATCTATTTGATTATATAGTATGTTTAAAAAACGTTTTGGAGTTATATTTTCAGATTTTACGTATTTATAACCATCAAAAAATATTGAGTCACCAGTACCTAATTGCTCTAACGTGTATATATTAATTATAGTCTCACCTAATTTTAAAAAATCCTGAAATTTTTTTATTTCGTGCAACCCACAACCAAGTGTTTCATTAATATCAACACCTGCGTTTCTACACAACTCTTCAGCTTTTTCCAGCTGAAATTTCAATTTACTTTTTCGTATCCGTTCCCACTCGCTCTTCACGATAGGCGAATCCTGCTCCTGTTATGCACAGTGCGCTAAGGCTACGACTAACGCGCGCGGTAGACATTTAGCATCTTTATTAACTATGCTAACTACGGATTTTGATTTTATAATATCATAATTTGTTAGGGACCCTCTACCCGTAGGCGGTGTGATGCTAATTATTCTAATACATAACGTGTCATCAACTTTCAATTCACGCGAACTCTGAGTGATAAGATCTATCATCCTCCAGAGATCGTTGAATTGGTAGTCGGTCAACAATCTAAAATTATGTAACGGTCCGTTTGGTAGAAAATTACTAGATATTGTGATTCCTACGTAATCAGTCGACGCACAATTTTCAGTTATATAACTAAATAAATTCCGCATACATCTCTGTAAATCATCCGGTCTATCGCTAACTAAAACATCTTCATTTATTTTTAAATTAACTTCCCTAGCATTAGTCTTAAATCTAGGATAGTAATCTATACTATCCGAAACTACAGCAAAGTACTCACTATTTTCCGGGACGGCTGGTTCGGGTGCTCCTAGAAGGTCTGCAGCTGTTGGCGCGGAAACCCCCGCTGCTGCGGCCTCTTGAAGCTCTGCTGCTACCTCTTGATTAGAACTTGCGTCGTCAAACTCTTCCAAAACCATCAATTCGGCGTCCTGATGGTCCTCGTCATTTAAACCGAATGACACGTCTCCAGGTAGCTCTGCATTCAGAGCGTCGAGAGCATCATTCTCGCGTTGTAGACCTAAAATAAGTAATAATATTAAAGTCGCAGTTTTAACTAATATATTACGAATTTTAATAATAAATATTTACCCTCTCTCAGTCGAAGTAAATGACCCATCAAGGCTCTTACTTCAGTAAGTTTAGAATAGTAAACTAAACTACTCCTTAGGACCTTATATACCGATAGTTTCCCCACTCTGAACCTCCTGACGATACCGTTCTTTAATAACAGCGGACCATCCTTAGCCATACGTATATCCACGAAAATTATTTTATTATATGTAGGCACTTTAATGCACCTGTAATAAAATAATTTTGAAGGATACTTTTCGGGCTACAAAGTGAATCTTTGGAAATTCAGACGTACGTTTGGCGGGGGCTGGAGAGCGCTGAACCGACCCGAGACCCTTAATGACCTATCGAAGTGACCGTTTAGGGAGTTTAATGGTCTACAACGTCGCGCTGTGTATGAGTCGTTAATGACGTGCTTAGGACGGACACAGACTACCCATGCATGGTATTGCGACTGATGATCTAATAATAATAAAGTCATTTAGACAACCGATTCCTAACTAAAAGAAAGATAACGACGCATCGTCATTACTGAGGCTGCGTTTGAACGACTGAGTTTATGAGACATTTTAAATGCATCAGTGAAGCGTCGCTGTGCGATATTATCAGCCGTAGTGGGGCGACGGCATAGCGTACTATCTAGGTAATTATATTTAAACACAAATTTCACCATACTCTAGTCATTAGAGTTATTATTCATACACGCTCTTTTCTCTTTCCCTCTCTTGTATAAACACGTATACTACCCTTTCACGCAAACGTATTTAAAGGATGGCTGTGACAGTCTTTGAGTATTCAAGTTGCTACGGCATTAAGTAACAGACCTACGTTTTCACATCAGTTTTCACAGTAGTATTACAAGTTTTATTTAAAACATGAACAACACTCGTTTGTCAAGAGATACAAAGCGCATCGCAATGGCATCTTATAATTCACGAGAAGATGCTCTGCAATATTTACTCTATTCAAGAGTTTATCCATTAAACACATCGTGTACTAAAAGAATTATCGTTGGTCTTAAGCCCCAAAGCAATAACGATTTTACTTGTATTGTAAAAATAATTAATCAAACATTTTTTGGTATAAATTTCACAACCGACACATGGACTACGTTCAAAATACATTTTGCTAAAATTAATAGTTATTATAGTGACGAAGTACAGAATAATCCAGCAGCTTTTGACAAGATCTCGTTCAACGGAATTACACTGAGCTTTACAACTTCATATGGGACCAAAGCTATATTACTGGATAAAATCGAGTAGAAGACCACCACTAGCTACACATCAATAATCACTAACGAACCTGAAATGAAGAATATGAAGTGAGCAATAAGAAAAAAGCGTACTCTCCTGCAATTGTTCTACAGAAGACGACTTTTGAGGGCATTCTTAATATGCTTGAGTGTATCGACTATACGATTGAGGCATGTGTCAAAATAGCCTCTGCAGTTTCACAGTGCAGTAACGATATTATTAATAATGTTTACAAAAAATTTATTGAAAATACTGTACTCCCTCAAACTAAATCCTATGTCAAACAGTATTTACGCTCGAAAAATACTGAAATTAAAAATACAATATCAACTAACTTTGACGAGAATTTTAATAAAAATTATTTTGACGTAATTTTTAGTGAACTGCTAACACTGCATTGTAATATAATATCAGAAACTGTAATTGAAAAAATTACGACACCTAAGTGAATATTATTATTGTGAATTATTATTCCATAAATATTGAAAATACAGCACATGATTTAAATATATATATACATAAAATAAAAACCTGTTTTTCCTTATTTACAGAAACTGAACATATATCCTGCACCTATTATTTATTTAGTTTTACGTAATTATTATTGATATTTATTATTATTATTATTATTATTATTATTATTATTATTATTATTATTATTATTATTATTATTATTATTATTATTATTATTATATTCATATGAGCGTGTATAGACGCTCTCGAGCAGGCGCTCGCGTGCACACACACATATGCCTGAATGTGGAGATGTGTGTGCACATATGCATACATACGAACGTGTACACATATGTATGCATACGTACGGACGTGTACACATATGTATGCATACGTGCGTGCATGTACACATATGTATGCATACGTGTTAGAAGGTGCAGAAATCTACCTCACCAACGCATAGTTAAAAGGACGCCACATGTACACGATGCATTGACAGCTGCTGAAGGGAGGGGGTAACGCCCACAGACGCTACAGCCACGCTATATCGCTAGCTAGAGGGGAGAGGTACACAAACCAACCACTCTGTCCACCATCTTGGACCTAACCTTGTACGAGCGTCAGCTGTTCCCTACAACGGCGGCCATCTTTGTCCCCATCCTTGTACGCCGACTGAGGCTCTTACCTCCCCTCTTTGGCCGCCATCTTGTCTCTATCCTTGCACATATACTACTCGCAACATGGCGGCGGGTCTCTTGTTGATTGGGCTTTCAGAACAAGGTGGCGCATCGGCTTCGCAGTCGCATAGACAGCGAACCACGGCCATAAAAAGAAGAAGAAGAAGAAGGTTAGGACGGTCATGACGTCAGATATCGCTTTCCTGACAGTCATGACCGATCTAAGTAGTCAGAGAAATTTCAGAAATAATTCTGAATCATCATTTCACTAGTAACTTATAGTGATTATTAAACTTAGAAACATTTCAGAAGTGTTTCTCAAATTTAGGAAAGAAATATTTTATGAAAGCTTTCTTGAATGTTCCGGAATTATTTTACTGCAAATTTTCCAGTAAATATTAAACACAAAAATAATTCTGAAAGAAATCAGAATTATTTTAAAAAAATATATTTTGGAAGCTTGCTTAAATATTCCAGAATTATTTCAAATACAAATTCCAGGAGACTACGGGCTAAGAAATAATTTTGAAATGTTGCTTAAATCTAGGAAAGAAATATTTTATGAAAGTTTTCTGGAATATTCCAGAATTGTTATACTGAAAATTTTTCGGTGAAGATTAAACATTGAAAGAATTACGAAATAATTCAGAAATATTTTAATGAAATTTTTATGGAAGTTTTCTGGAATATTCCGGAATTATTATACTGAAAATTTTCAGGTGAATATTGAACACTGAAATAATTAGGAAATAATTCCGAAATATTTTAAAGAAATATGTTACGGATGCTTGCTTAAATATTCCAGAATTATTTCAAATACAAATCCCAGGAGACTGCGTGCCACAAAATAGTTTAGAAACATTTCAGAAATATTTCAAGGAAATATTTCATGAGAGATTTGCAAGGCGGGGCATTTTATGAAATTATATTATTGCAGTAATATTTCTGAAATATTTCGTGAAAAATTTCAGAAATATTTCTGAATTCTTTCAAAAAATATTTCAATATAGGAATTCGAGGGACATAACATTATTTCAGAAATATTTCGTCGAAAGATTCCTGGAAGATTTCAAATATTTCGTTCCAATATTTCCGAAATATTTCGGAAATATTTCATGCTGTGTGGGGTAGCTTCCTCCAACTAAATTTATAGTTCCAATAGATAAAATATTATTTAAATATACCATGTTAATGCTTTTTTAAATATTTTCAATCTCGATTATTTTGCTGAAGGAGCAATTAAAAAATAATACAAAATATAGTGGATCTGAATAAGTTGGAATTGAGTACAGGGCAACTACAAAAGAAAAGTTTTATTTATATTTCAATTGTGTTATTAATATTTTACAATATGTCAAAGTTTGTGATTAATATGTTGCGTCCAATATCTCTTAGACGTAAATTTTCTTTCACAAATGGTACAAACTGAACCACAAATAGCAACGTGCCGTTTCATTGATCCACTCCTTATATATTTTTTACACTTTTCGCACCTCATCCTTTTAGAAGAGTGTACATCTTGCTCATGTTCATATAGATTACGCACATGTTCTGTATGTTTGTTTCTCATTGTCATGAAACTTTATGTGACGACTCAAATTGCTTTTTTCCGCTCAATTTCCCGCTCAATTGATGTGTTTCTTATTTCAAAAACCCAATGACTCATTCCCATTCCTCTTTAATTATACATAATCATATTGATAAACGTTCAATAATAAAACTAGTGTATTATGTACAACAAAGATTATAAACAAAAGAGAAATGTATATTTTATTATTATTCTAATAAAAAAAAATACAATTGAATGTCTTGCGACTTTATTTTTTTACTCTACATCACTTCTTTTAGAACGTTGATTCACCATTTGCATTATTAATACACAGTGTCGTATAGCAGAACTCCGAATACCAAATCAATCAAATTATCAGGTTCCAAATCTTGTGGATCTGAAACGGATGAAATCGTCGAAAAAGTTTAAAATTATAATTCAAAAATTTTAAATGTATTGTTTTAATAAACATACAATATATGTTAATGAAATATAATTTGAATTCAATATATTTCCAAAAAGTATTTTTACTGCGTTTAAGCAAGCCATCTGCGCAAAGATTGGCAGTACTCATGTACTATATGTCATACTGATGTGTATATATATATATATATATATATATATCATTTTGACATAAATTAATAGGGAGGGACTTTAACGACGTGCAACGACACTCCTATAAGAGGAAGCAAAAGTTTTGAGAAAAATCGGTTTTTACATTTTAGCTTTTTACTTTAGAACCAATTGATGAAATCGTTTAAAATTTTAGCAGCAGATAGATTTTTTTATGGTAAATCACCAAATAAAATTTTGAAGCGTTTGACTACATTGTTTTAAAGATATAAGCAATAAAACAATTTAAAAAAAAAATTTAATTTTGATATCTTAAGAACCGTAGGGGTTTGAAAGCTGCACAATGAACTTAGCCAAAACATATAAAATACCTACTTCTTTCCAAAATCTCAAGTGCAATAAAGCCTTTTTACGTCCGTAATCGAGGCACAAAAAAACTCATATATTTTGGTTTTCGATTTATTACTTAAAATTTTAATGGGATATAGTTTGACACATGACCCACCGACATGTTTTTTTCATGAGGTTATGATGTTTAGTTTCAGGGATATGAATTTTATTAAAAAAATCACCTTTTTTATTTTATCTGCCGAACGAAGCAATCGATCCCGAGGACCAAACGAGAAAAAGTAGGTAATTTCATTCTCTTTCAAATGCATTTTAGCTAAATTGTTTGTAACAATAGGATAATTGAAAAAAACGCAAAATAGTGTTTTTCAAAATTCATAAAATAGCCATAAAAATAATTAAGAAAATAAAAAATAACTGTTTTTCTGAATTTAGAATCTAAAAATAGATATGCATGTCAAATTTTATTGATATTGACGTAGTAGTTCCAGAAATATTACGGTATACATACGCACGCACATCCACACACACACACACATACCCATACAGACATTTTCTAAAAACACTTGATTTGAACTTCCAGTACACCAAAAAGTATTTTCTAGAAGTTTTGATAAAATTCAAAATTTTACTATTTCAAAGCTTCCTCTAGGAGGAAGTAAAATAAATTTTAAATTCTAACCTTAAAACGAAAATACTTTGGACTCTTGTTATCAAGTGGCGCGGGAGCGCCACGAAGGCGAGTTTGAGAAGCAGACGACGCCTCGGCGCCCGTGACACTATTTACTTCTATATTGGTCTCTCGAATTTTCAATTAAGGAAATAAATTATTTATCATTCATGTAAGCAGCTAATTTTGATAAATGTTTATACTGGTATGCCAAACTATGATTTTAAACCAAAATATCAGCAATAAACCAGCTTTAACATAATAAACAAGTATGCAGGTGAACAAAAATGCTGAAATCACTTGCTTAATTTTTCTTCAGCCCAAAAAGTGGTAAGACCGTTAAGTTAGCTGCGTGCAGTTTGACCGAGTGGTTAGACTGTGAAGTTGGCCGCACAAGCTATTGAGCCTACATTGTCTGCTCCTCTGCTTGAATTATAAATGTGTGCTCCGTAGTATTCGGTGTTTTGGTGTAAAAATCTTTCAAGGAAGGTGTCTAGATAAATAGGGTAGCTGATGACGACGTCTAGGTGGTGCGCTCCGTGATTTTTGGTGTTTAGATAAATAAATCATACGAGGACGGCATCTAGGTGTACAGGGCGGCCGATGGCGAGGTCTAGGTAGTTCGCACTGTGGTTTTTGGTGTCTAGGTGTTGAAATAATTCGAGGGCGGTACCTAGGTGTACAGGGTGGCCGATGACGAGGTCTAGGTCGTGCGCTCCCTGGCTTTTGGTGTTGAAATAATTCTAGGGCGGTGTCTAGGTGTACAGGGTGGCCGATGACGAGGTCTAGGTAGTTTGCTCCGTGGTTTTTGGTGTCTAGGTGTAAAAATCACTTGAACGCGGTGTCCTGGTGTACAGGGTAGCCGATGACGAGGTCTAGGTCGTGCGCTTCGTGGTTTTTGGTGTCTAGGTAAATAAATCATACGATGACGGCGTCTAGGTGTACAGGGTGTCCGATAACGAGGTCTGGATAGTTCGCGCCGTGGGTTTTGGTGTCTTGGCGTAGAAATAATTCAAGGGTGGTGTATATCAACAATCAGTGATCTCATGTTAGTGATAAAAATGTTACAAAAAAGCTTTGATCTAAAGGTGCTAAATATGCTTATATTTTATTTCTACGACGTCGAATATGAAATACTCAAAAAAATTTACTAAAAAGGATTGAAATCTCTAAAAAAAATAACTTTTAAAAAAGTAAAAAGTTAGGCAAGTTTAATATATTTCGCAACAAAATTACAGATTGAAAAGTACTAAGATCAATCAAACAAAGTCAAGTTTATTATATTTAATCGTGATGAAGCAAGGAACAACTCTCAAGATAATTACTACGTAACTTGCCATGCCCGTTTCATTGTACTTATGGTGTTTGTATGACGTTCTAATACATAAAAGGAAATTTTAGTTGTTCACCAATAAACAAAATTAAACGGGCATGGCAAGTTACGTAGTAATTATCTTGAGAGTTGTTCCTTGCTTCATCACGATTAAATATAATAAACTTGACTTTGTTTGATTGATCTTAGTACTTTTCAATCTGTAATTTTGTTGCGAAATATATTAAACTTGCCTAACTTTTTACTTTTTTAAAAGTTATTTTTTTTAGAGTTTAATATTTCCTAATATTTTAATTCAACATTTTTGTTTTAGAAATTGTTTGATTTCATAATTTCAGTTTTACATTTTTTGCCTTTCATGCTTTCATTTTTTCGAATTTTCATTTTTCAAAATTTTTGCCGCCAAGTTAAATTAATTATTTAATCACTGGTTCGTGAAAATAAAGACGCTCAAATTTTAATAAATGAATAGAAAAAAAAATAATGTTCGAGTATTATTTAGTAAGCAATGTGAAATTTGTATATTATCAAAAAAGTTATCTATGCATATAGTTATTTATCACTGGCTAGAAGATTGACGTGATTTTGTTATGTATTAAAATTTTATATTTTTCCACGTCAATTCGTCACTGTGACATAATAAGAAAAAATTATGCTGCGAATCACTCCCTATGAAAAATTTTACTCAAGATCGTATATAAAAACTTACGTAAGACCTTATATCAGATCTTGGCGAATATCTTGCGCAAGATCGTACATAAGATCTTATCAGCGATTTTCAACTAAGAACTAACATAAAATCTTCCGTAAGATCTTATACAAGATCTTATGTTCAAGACGAAAAAAATATTTTCATCAAATATTCATTCAAGATCTTACGCAAGATCGTATACAAGATCTTGCATAAGAGATTCCGTAATATCTTTCCCAAGTTCTTACATAAGATCTTATCCAGAATCTTACCGCCATGATCAAAAGAAATCTTTTTATCAATAATTAATTCAAGATCTTATGTAAGTTCTTATAAAAGACCTTATGTAACACTTAAAGAGATATCTTTTTATTCATCATTTACTCAAGATCGTATGCAAGTTCTTGTATAAGATCCTATATATATCCTGAGTAAGTGATCAATAAAACGGTATCTCCTTATGTGTTATATCAGATATTAGATAAGAACTTACATAAGATCTTGAAGTAATTATTAATAAAAAGATTTCTTTTGATTATGGCGGTAAGATCTTATGTAAGAAATTGGGCAAAATATTATATATATAGTTATGTAGTAGGCCTCGTCCAAGGGGATACCTGGATCTCCTTACTCTTTTTTCTTGTTTAAGAACAGACAGACACAAGATTTAGTCTAAAGACAAAATGTAATACGAATTTTTAATAGTATTAACAAAAAATGTCTTGATGATGATGATAAAATTTGTATTGATAGGCTGTTTCCAAATAAAGATAATTCACGCATATCTTTTGAACAAGTACATTATCAGACTAATTATTATGATTGCGGTGTTTTTGCTATAGCATTTGCAGTTGCTATTGTATTTAATATTTGTCCATGCAATGTTAAATCTAATATTAGTAAAATAAGATAACAATTGATAAAAATGTTTGATACATTAACTTTATCATTTTTTGCAATATCAGAAAATTATAAAAATAAAATTTATTTTAAAACAATTGATGAAATTCCAATTATAAGAAACGTTACCCACGCAATAAATTTTACTAAATTTAAATTAAATTTTTTCAAATTAATATTGAGGAACTTAAGATATTATATACAGCAATCATCAATTAACTCTTTTAGAAGCCAACACAAAGAAAAAGTAACTACTAAAAATCAATCAGAAAATAATATAGATAATAAAATGATAAGTTAAGTTGTTAAAACAACTAATAATTGTATTTTTATTCTTTTGAAAGGATCATACCGATGAATGTGGATACCAATGACATTGTATATTTATCAAATTTAAATAGCAAAAAAAAACTTCATTAAAACAGTATAGTACTTTATAATACCTAATTGATAATAGATCAATAGATAATTGATATGTTTTTTCATATAGCTCATACTTATTATTAAAATTGAACTATCACATTAAAGTTTATTGGACGTAGTTCGACGAAATTACTAAAGCTGATAGGTGGTTTTTTGAAGTTAGGGACGAGCGCTTGAGGTATCGGTAAAAAAGACGGCCGGTTTCGTGATCAGCAGCACAAAATAAATAAAAATACTCTCTGACAATAATTTTCCTCCCGTCGATCACAGGATAGACCTCTCAACTGCGTGAAAAAGCAATTTTGGCGGGTGTTTTTTGAGGTTAGGGACGAGTGCTTGAGGTATCGGTAAAAAATACCGTCGGATTCTTGTTCAGCAGCTCAAAATACATGAAAATAGCCGTTGCTTAGAATTTTTCTGAGCCCCTGTGATTTCTGACAGCTTGATCATTTCGTAAAGTAGTAATTTTTTAAGGTTAGGGAACGCGCAGCACCGTCTGGGAACAAAATTTTAAAAAACGTCCCTCACTGATTGAAAGTACATAAAAAATGCTAAATTTTCCATATTTTTAAAAATGTTGTTAGCCAATGTAACTACATCAATTATGTTATACGATGACCCAATATGGGTGGACGCTATGTTGCTGAAGTTCTATGCACGAAAGCTGTCAACAGTTTATAGGAAAAGTGCATTGCGGGTCGCTTCTGCCTACCGAACAATATCAGAAGATGCAGTGTGCGTTATTACAAGTGCCTATTGACCTTTTAGCAACAGAACACAAGAATATATATGAAAAAACCAACGTGGTGACAATACTCAAAAGGAAGTTTGAAAATCCGCAAAGGAACAAACCCTAGCTGAGTGGCAAAGACGATGGGACTCCAGTGGAAAGGGGCGATAAACGCATCGCCTCATACCACGTATTGTTGGCTAGACCAATAGACGACACGGGGAAGTAAATTACTACCTTACGCAGTTTTTGAGCGGACATGGGTGCTTTTGAGCCTACCTATACCACTTTAAGATAGAGGATAATCCAAATTGCCCAGCATGTTAGGAAGCAAACAAAGATGCGGAGCATGTCTTCTGCAACTGTTCGCGATACGAAATGGAACGAGAAGAACTCGAGCGTTACCTTCAGACTAGGGTGACCCCTGAGTCAATGATGACAGCTAAGGGCCATTATCAAGAAGGTTAGAAATGACGAAGTGAATAGAAGGGAAGGACAAGGCGAAACAGCTGAGTAAAACTGTTGCTAGACAAAGGCTACTAGGTAATAGATACAAAACGATCCTTGGACTGATGCAGAGGACCGTAGGTCACAGAGTTGAGCTCTCACTCTCCTGCCCGATGTAGAGGAACGTAGGAGCTAGGGTTGAGTACCTCTAAGTGCTCCTCAGACGGATGCTGAGGAACGTAAGTAACTGAGTTAAGCCGACTCCCTGACCCAATGCAGAGGACGATGTGGCAGGTTTGATCCTGAACCCCTTAATTACCTTAGTGGATGGGGGATGTATGGAAATGTCAAATTTCAAAGGAGAAGCCAAAAAAAGGCTAGTTAACGGGCCCCACGGAAGTATTGTTTAACGATAGTACCTGAGGGGATCCGGTGTCGGAGGGCCACTTGTGCAGAGCTTGCTCTGCCTACGGCACCAAAAAAAAAAAAAAATAAACACACACAAACGCACATATAAGAAAGTTTTCATAACACGTGCTTAAAGAAGACGATTTTCGGCGCCTATAAAGTGGACCGAAAATTGGGTTTTCCGAGCGTCAGACAAAATGTAGAGCAAGTCCCTTATCATAATACATGTCTAAATTTATTTATTTTCTCTCCCTATAAGGTAGAACGAGCCTACAATAATTTGAGAATCGGAAATCAAGAGGAGCAAAAATGGTCGTTTTCGTCCCTTGGGGCGAAAACGACAATTTTTTTTATTTATTTTTTCTTCATCTCCTTACTAAAGCTGTAAGTAAGTTAATTTTACTAAAGCTTTTCGTTAAAAACATTTAAAACAATTTCCAAAATTATTAAAATTTCTCAAAATTTTCCAAATTGTCCAAATATTCCAAATATTCCAAAATTTTCAAAAATTAAAAAATTTTTCAAAATTTTTCAAAATTTTGATTTATACACGTATATATGCATCTATACACGCACACTGTAGTGGACGACTCGAAAAACTATTCTCGATTTATTTCATAGGCGTCAAAAATCGTTATAGCCTACAGCGCCCTTGACTACTACTCGTGCTCAATCATCATCCTCGCTTGGAAAAGCCTATTTTCGTCCCTTGTTGTACAATGTACGATTTCAACATTATTCTCAGTTTATGATGATACTTTCCGAACTTTTCAAAATTTTAATTAATTATTTATTAATTATTTTTCGATTTACTTCTTGGGAGTACTTCAGCAAATATACATCATTCTAGTCACTTCCTGTTCATTTTTGGTATATTTCCGGTTCATTGCTGGTTATTTTCGGTCACTTACGGGTCATTTTGTGTTTTTTCCGATTACTTCCGGTTCACTTCCTAATTTGCTTCCGGTTTACTACTGGTCAATTTCCAGTCATCTTCCGGTCTACTTCTGATCAACTTCCGGTCACCCCAACTCCTAAGAAGGGGTAGTTTTGGGAATGAAATGAACTTATAGCTGGAGACTACCAGACACATTTTAATGTAATAGAGGATATGTAGGTCTTCATAACTTTTTGATCTTATTTGTGAAATTTATGACTGTGGACAGAGCAAACTGATTATTTTATCAATTTTAAGATAAATTATGTTTATTTCGATTTCTTGTTAGATTTTACCATTAATTTTCTTATTATAATTTACAGTTAGAAGTAAGAAGATTATGTGGAAACAGGGTGATTGACGAAGGTGAGCAGTGTGATTGTGGTACTATTGAAGAATGCCAAAACCTTGATCCTTGCTGTGATCCTATTACTTGTAAATTAACGAGGGAAGCGGAGTGTGCTTCTGGACCATGCTGTAAAAATTGTAGAGTAAGTTTTTTGGAATAATATTTTGATTGCATATAAGTATTCTCCAATGTGTTATATGTGTTACGTCCTGTCTATTAACTAATAATCAGAGGCAAATAAATTATAAATATAAATCTAAAATATTATTGAAACTCTCTTACGTAAAAAGCTACTGCAGAATTCAAGGCCAGTAAAATATCAAATCACCGAAAATTCTGTAGTCATAAACACTTTTTCCTTTGCTTGCATCAAGCGCAAGTGCGACGCCGACGTTGCACTTCAGACCATAAGGCTTATGAGTGTAACAAGCATTGACAATGCCGTGACGTAGTTGTGAGAGAGAGAGGAAGACTATTATATATATAAATCAAGCAAATTTCTCTCAATTATAGAAGAATTATTTTAAGTTAAAGTGAATTTTTATCTCAAATATATAGTGAGATTAATTCATCTTGAAGTAAGAAACGATTTTTGTCAGTGCAGGTAAGTTAGAATTTGCTGACTAGTTCCTCTCTTAAAACAGAGATGACCGGATGTTGTGAAGCCGTTATAAGGCGATTTGATTGGTTGAAAAACAAATATCCGGTCTGAATGGATTTAGCTAGTAGTTATAAAAAATAAGATAATTGTACCTTTTAAAATTACAATTTTAATGCTTACTTGCCGTCTCCTCGATTTGTAGTCTATGATGTGCATAGAGTAAATCACATGCATACCTACTAAAAACAACTTATTTATTACTTAACGATCAATCTTCACATAACCATAAAATTTATCGCTATTTCAATTGAAACAAATCGTAAAGCAAAATTATTAAAGTCGAAACAATGTTATGATTCCAAAAATAGTTACTATTTTTGTAAAATATTATTTTAACGCTTTTTTAACAGCTTTAAAACATCCGGTCATCTCTTTTTGAAAAGAGGACTAGTCAGCAGATTCTAACTTACCTGCACTGACAAAAATCATTTCTTACTTCAAGGTGAAGTGCTCTCACTATAAATTCAAGATAGAAATTTGCTTTGACTTGAAGCAATTCTTCTATAATTAAGAGTAATTAGCTTGATTTTTTATATTTATGATTCTACTCATTTCTTTGCACAAGATGATTTGGATTAGTTTTAGAAAATTCGGATAAAATGAAGGAGAATCATTTAACACAAAGCGGATTTTCATCTTGAAGCTATAGTGAGATTAATTCTTCTTGGAGAAATAAGAAATAATTTTTGTTAGTGTGCTGATTTTTAATACTAGACATTTTGAAAAGTGATTTCACTACATACATTAGCATATTGATAAAAATACTGAAAAACGTTTGCAAGCTTTAAACATTTGACAATTTCTTTAAGGATTTCTTAACTTTTTAGAGAAGGAATTACAATTATAATACTAAGATACAGATTGGTAATGATGGGCACATAATTAATGGTTTCAAACTTTATACCTTGTAAAAGATTTTTTTAACTGATTTCATAATCTTTTAATGAGTTTAACTAAATAAACAAGTGAACAATGTTTTTTGACACAAACAATCTCTCAAGAGGCTGTTGCTTGATCTTGTCACTTTTTATGAGGACTATGATATTCTGATTTTTAGCGAAGACTAGCACAACACAAATTCCTTGCTCCTTTTTTAGTATAGTCCGTTTTCGTAAGGAAAACGGCAAAATATTGAGTTGCGATAGTCTTCGTTGGAAATCTCAAATATGCTAGTCTTTGTATAGATAGTGGCGCAGCAGCAGCGCAGTAGGCTAGGACTTTTTGTCGGGTGTTTCAGGTATGCTTCGAAGCTGGTCGGGCTTTTGTCGCAGCCTATCTCTAGGGCCATGTTGGTTTATCATCTTCTCCTCGTTCGCGAACTTGATGAGATTGTTGCCATAGCCGATCGCGTTTCAACTCGAACTCGTTCTTGGGCTCTGGTTGCCTAACGCACCATTCGGCAGTTGATGCAGCTTTGGCTTGAGCGCGGACTCCTCCATCGACTTGGCCTCTAGCGTGAAGTGTCGTTTGCTGTCTGTTAGAGCCGTATAGCGTCTCCAGCAGTCGTCGCTTTGGCATTTGCATCCTGCGGCAAATTCTGCTGCCCTGATGATATGTGAGGCCTTATCGAGTTTAAGAAGTCAACCATGATTGAGGAAGCGTCACCGTCACTCTTATGAAGAGGTTAAAACAGCTGTACCTAAAGAAAGAAGACCTTGTCGTTCATTTTTGACTCTAAAGGAATAATTAAACGTATAGGGTCTTAAAGTTAGAATATCTGGTTGCCGTTCAGGAGCCTATGTTACACGAGTCGAGCGATCAGCCACGGAGATCGTCCTTGTAACCTACGGGTTTGTCGTCAAGGACAAGTGGAGAGATCTCGTGAAGTTCAAGACGAGCATAGAGTTACCGCCAATCGCATTATCGTTCTTGATGCTGCAATCCAGCATGTTTTAATGATGCTATGTGTCGATGTGCAGTGTCTATTTCATATATTTTTATACAAAATTTACACGACGTGTTTGCGAAAATCCACGAAAATTCACGCTTATTGTCCTCGACGTCCTCGTCATTTTCCTTGTCCTCAGGCTCAGTAAGATCGTTACTATAGTCGCAATTCTTGAACTTGTTCCCGTGCTGCGGAAGAAGAAAAAGGCCTTGTAGTCTTTGGTTCATTTCGGAGAAACAAGCATTGTGAAATCGTGAAAGACGAGAACAGTCGAGATCGTTCTTGACTTGCGGAAGTGTTGGAGAAGGACTCGCGTATAAAAAAATATTAGTATATCAAAAAGAGGTTCAGCGCCGAACCAATCAGCAAGCAGCAGCAGCGGTGAACTGGAGGGGGAAGCAATGGCAGTGGCTCAACGCAGAAGCGCCTTACAAGATAAAAGGCGCGTCGCTCCACTCTTCAATCTCACTCGCTTGACCGAACTCGAACGGAAAGGAGCAATAAGTCTCCGCTCCCAGTGGACTTCGGTCAGAGGTGTTTTTTGTGCGCCAGTTAAGGCGCTGACATTACGTCCAGTTGCTTATACTTGCGGATAATACAAATATATATATATATATATATTTATATATATATCTATTCTATATATCTATATATATACACTAGTATCGGTAGACATAAAATGTACTAGGTTATAATCAAATTTGAACGTAAAGCCACTTATTAGCTATTATATCATGTTTGTTTTCTACATAACTTCTAGTAGAAGGTCAGGCCCACTCTAAAACTTTACGGCTAATTTTTTACTATAGAAAGGTATCGTTTTACTGTATTAAGGTTGTCGGAGTCTGGATCAAACATTTAGATTTTCATATTTTAAGGTTTAAAGTGCAAATAAGGTAGCTTTAACATACATATAGGGCTTTAAAATTATTTTATTAAAAAATTCAGAAAATTTCACAAAAAAAGGTATCCGGATAGTGTCAGTTAAAAATGCATGCCTTATAAGCTACAAATCATTGAAAATAGGCAAAAAATGCAAAAACTGCTTAAAACCTCAACTTTAACCAGCTAGACCCTAAGCCAAAGGAAGGAATCGCGCTGAAATTTTTTTTATTTTTGGAGTCAGGTACAACATATAGAACATATATATACAGTTTGGGCAAAAATTAAAATTTTTATCTTAATTAATGTATCTGTTAGCCTCAGATTAAATGGGCAAAAATTAAAATTTTCAGTACTTCCAAATGGCAAGATGTCTGCGGAGGGAGGAAAAATCAGATAGGTTACCTAAACAGAATCATTTGGAAGAGGAAAGAGAAAGAGGGGGAGACAGAATAGTGGCAAGAAAGGAGAAAGAAGAGTTGAAGAGGCACAAAAAAATTCAAACAGACCGCGCCAAAGGAATCTAGGGGCTTTTTGCGAAATGTCACTGGGAGGCGAAGAATGAGGAACTAGGCTTGTCGATAAGAAAGAACGGCACAGAAAAGAGGAACGGAACAGACAAGATGTGAGGAACAAGGAGGAAAGGCATACAGAGAAAGATAAAAAGAGAGAGAGCAATCTAAAAAAATAATCTTCTTCTCGAAGGAGGAGCTGCAAGAAATATAGAGGAAAAGGGACAAGGTCAACACAGAAGGTGAAGTGAGACTAAAGCAATGGATGAATAGAGAGGAGAGAATAGCAAGGAGGGTGGTCATGGATATTATAGAAAGACGGGAGGAAGCAGCGAAAAGAAACGGGGAAGAGGATTAAAAGAGTGAGATCAGGGTTAAAGTGGAAGTTGAAGTATACGTCTGGAACGAGAAAGAGAATAGGATTCAAAAGGCGAAACCGAAGGTGAGAAGGGATGAAGAAGAAGAGATAGCCTTAAGGAGCAAGAAGGAAGATTAAATTGCTGAAAATAAAATAAACAAACTGTATACTAATAGCTAATTTTATACGAGAGAAAATGTAAATATTATATATACTTGAAGTATAATCAATAAATTTCTAATAATAATAATAAAAATAAAATTATATAAGTTTTTTGAAGAATATATATATATATATATATATATATATATATATATATATATATATATATATATAATGTTATTTGAATATATATCTCTCTATATTATAAAAAAAGTTTCGCCGCTACCGCCGCCGTTTCAAGAATTTTTCTCCTTATTTAATCCCGCCCTAATTAATCCCCCTTAATGATTCCCTCTTATCTCTTTTCTTACTTTCTTCCCGTCAACAAAAGACCTTTTTATTCTTGTTTTTGTTTTGTTTATGATTTTTCTAACCAACAACAAACATCTTTCGTATTGTCCGTTAACTTGTTCGACTTTTTTGAGTAATGCGGTTGTGAAGTGGATATGAATAGAATTCACAATAAGAGAAAAAGAAACGGCGAGTGTAGGGCGGTTCGACGGAAGCTTCGCCATTCGCCGCATCTATATTGCACAAAAAGAAAATAAAAGAAAATGTGTTGCAGGTACGTGGTATGTCCTAAGCTATTGAAAGCTGTCACCGGACAGTAACTCTACGGGTTATTTTGCTTTCATAAACACGGATGAGGACAAAGCTTCAGAGTGGGAAGCTGAGCGCCGTCGGTGCTTGGCTACCTTCGCGATCTGTTTAATAGAACGGCCTCCAGTAGCCGCCGGAAAGTCTTTCGAAATTGCACTAGTTCCCATTACACGCACAAATTTAATTTAAACTCCCAAATTTTGATTCCGCTACTTTTCGGGTAATTCGTCGAATGGACGTGACTCTAATCGTGATATCGTTATCTCAAATTCGTGATATTCGAGAGGCTACTTGGATTTCTAATCATGAGAAAGAAGTACGCGATTGAGGCATACTTATTTAAATAAAGTTACTTACCTTTTTTTATTCTCTGCTACTGGACTGCTCGGCTACCAGCACGTCCTCTCAGCGGTGTCGATTCTGAGTCCTAAAGCGGATAGTTTCGATTTTTAATGGGTGCGTCAGGAATCAGGAGCTTTGGGGTCAAATATTCACTCACGATTTCGCTTTAAATAGATTTATTCAATTGCCACACGGTTTAATATTAACGCTCGCCCGCAACTATCTAATCGTTTTGTGAATTATTCTAGATTATCAAAAATAAAGAGCAACAACGTAAGTATGCTAGTTGTATGACTAAAATAATTTTAAGTTTATATGATCAAAATATTCTAAGTTCTTTCACTATCCGAAATATTATAAGTCTTTGCACCGAGCGCGTGCGTATCGGTGTGCTTCGCTTGGTCTCTTGCCGTAGAGTCGTAACGTTTGCGTGCATATCGGTGTGCCTCGTTTGATCTTGTGCCTCTGCAGTAGAACCGCAATGTGTGCGTCCGTATCGGTGTGCTTCGCATAGTCTCTTGCCGTAGAGTCATAAGATGTACGTGTATATCGGTGTTTTTTTACATTATTATGTTTTTGTTCTAATTTATCATTATTGTCTTACGTGAGTCTACTATTATTATTCATTTCTTAACTGATTCTAGTTGTCAACATTCAAATTTAATTTTGTTTTTATTCTTACTTTACCTTACGTTATCGTTCCTTGTTCTTATCTATTTCATTAATTATTAAATGTGTCAATTAGTATCGATTTCGTATTTAGGGTCTGTTTAATGATAATTTGATAGTATCCCGATACCAAGTATAGTGTTATACTTTGTGCTATCGAGAGCGTATTTTACTATATGCTGCATTCTAGTGAGAAGGGTATCGATTGATTTGCTTATAATAATTAACCTGACTTGTTTTCAATATATTAAAATGCGAAAGAAAGTAAGCATTTCACATACGTGATGTATCTGTGTTTTCTTTTCATATACGGCAAATGCGTTTTTTTCTCTCTCATGTGTGCTTGCAGTTCGTAGCGCGACGGTACTTATTTTATCCACCTTCATTCTCCCTTTGTGCATCACAGTTAAATCCAAATAAGTATCAACTGCCAGATACGCTGCGGTTTCGCTGCGGTTTGCGCTTCGACCTGACTCAGCCATTCGATATTATATATGTATTGGCGAAAGAATATACTCGTTGATTTTGTCACTATATAGCAACTTGACCTTAGTATATATATATATATCTGCCTATGAAATAATTAGCTACCGAAGTACTTATTTTTATAATCAAGTATTTATACGATGGGCTTACAAACTCTCAATTCCCTTATCTCGTCCGATTTTGCGAACATTCGGTTTCAATGGAATTCTGCTAATGGGGCGTATTAATTATATTGTGACGTGTATTATCATTGTCAAAAGTGCGTTCGAGACATATTATGTATAGTATGCTCAAGTCATTTCTGTTGAAACCTCTTGCTACTTTTTGAATGGCAGTTATATCTCATCATCTCTAATTGGTATACATTTATGATGATCTGGCTATTTCTATCGCTGCCTGCAGTATCACTGCTGTTTTGTTATTGGCGTTTGTTCGTTGTGGTCGTTGATTAAAGCGTTTTTTGGCTCCTATCGTGTTCAAGTACTTGCGTTTAACGTCGATATTTCAAATGTCCGTTATTCAACAGTTTAATCATACGAGATAGTTATCTGCGTATGAGAGTTGTCCGTCCGTGCAGTGAGGAAATTTGAGTACAAACTCACAAAAGATAACTGATTAAAAAATGTTTTTTTCATAAGTGTTCGCCAAAAGCCCCTAGATGCTTTTGCGCGGTCTGTTTGAATTTTTTGTGTGCTTCTTCAACTCTTCTTTCTCCTTTCTCGCCTCTATTTTGTCTCCTTCTCTTTCTTCTTTCTCTTCCAGATGAGTCCGTTTAGGTGACCTATCTGATTTTTTCTCCCTCCGCAGACATCTTGCCATTTCGTAACTGGTATTTTCGTTTCTTCACAGTTTTGTATGATATGCTCAGTGTATTCTCTTTCTTCCCGCACATCCTACACCTCCTCTCTTCTTCGCTCTTCCAGTATTTGTTGCCTCTTGTCTCGTTCCCCTATCTGAACCTTGCTATGATGCCAAGCGACCCTCCCCTGTACCCTTCGTCTGCCATTTATACAATTATATATGTACAAAGTTTACAACATCTTAAATGTTTTAATTAAAAAACATGTAGTACTTATACAAAAAATAGAGCATCAACAAAACTGACGGAAATTTGTTGACACATGTAATTGTGTTTAATCAATCTGCCTTGTATTTAACACCATTAAAAATGTTCTTTTCTTGAAACATTAATTTTAAATTTATGCTGCTGTTTAATTAAATTTAAAAATACAGATCTAAAAATGTAATTAAATGATTTATTTTACAATTTTTTATATTTATCTGTTCCCTTGCAGAATCTTATGACACAAAATTTACAATATTTTAACAATAACTTTTATATAAAATATTTTATATATGAAAATTCAAATGCTAAAAAAATTATTTTAAATGCACTTATTTATAATGTACATGTTGAAATAAATCTCCATTGATTTCAAACGAGCGAGCGTTAGCGAGTGAGGTGACTATTTCTAGTTATTTATTAATTTGAAACTAGCATAGTCTTAAGAGCCTCATTATTACTCAGATTATTATTTATGTAAGCTCGGTGTCTCTAAGTTTTATATCGTGGACAGAATCGTGGAGACATGTAAAGGACTTGTCTACAGTCTGTCCGCTCTCTCTCTCTCTCTCTCTCTCTCTCTCTCTCTCTCTCTCTCTCTCTCTCTCTCTCTCCCTCTCTGTTACCTTGTACGATCGATCCGTGGACTGTCTTGCTGTAATACTCGACTGGTCCGTGTTATGTTATTGTGGAATGAAGTAGGCTGCGTTAATACATATAATTTTGGCGGACCTGTCTAGATTCTCGTGGATATTTTAAAGATGATTATTATTAATTATTGTAGAAAGGATTTTCCGTCAATAAATCAAATAAGAGGTATTGTATGTTCACTTGTTATGTTGTATTTTTAGCTTTCTAGCCCGAGTAACACAATTAGAGGTGTTATATAAGTGTTTATTTTATAGGTGTAGAGGTTTCGTTTTTATTATTTAGTCTTATATTGTTGGTAGACGACAATTTATGCAACATATTTTCTAATCGTCTTAGTTAAGTTAGCGTATGATTTAATTAATCTAATGTATTATAATCAATCCAATATTTATAATCAACTTACTTTACAATAGTATTTGACGTACGCTATATGTTAACGAACTTCTTTGTGGTACGACAGATGTGGATCGAATCTTAAGGCTACACGATGTGTTGGTAGCAAAATAATTTAAGTTTTATCTAAGTTACTCTATGGTTTTTCACTAACGCCGGTCACGATGCATCAGACTCTTAATCTAGAAAACAAGGAGTTGCACACAGAGTTTCAGTGTTCTCTACCCACTTAATAGACGATGCCTACAGAGCTATAGTACTCGCACTGGCTGACCAGGTACAGCTATATGACAACAGGTTCCTGGTACAAAAGGCCCTCCATGGATCGTTTCCTGGCTTTTTAGAGCCTCGGTGACGATTCAAGGAGTTGTAAAATTCAATGAAAGGCGGCAACAATCGACGAATCAACATCTGACGTGCAAATTTCAGTTATGTTGGCTATATCTGAAAGCATAAAATAAATGCAATTAACTACTAAATACTCAAGTCTGAATTAAGCTACATGAGATGAAAATTGGCAAAGCAAAAAATACGACATCTGGGTCACCAAGAAAGCAAGAATAAAGATAAATGCTGGTAAAGACCAAGCTCCGATAAGTGGATCATCTGGTACTACTATAGGGATTCGTACTGTAAAATTATTGAATAATGAGCGTTACAAGGATATAAAAGTAATAAAAATACCACTAAAAATTTTTAAAAAGAAACAAGTAAATAATATAGATTTTAATGCATCGATGTAAAGTTTTTATGAATTAATTTGCCCATTTTTATATATGACACATACCACTTTTATCCACCCTTAGAGTCGGAATGATTACGTGAAGTCATACTCGAGGTGGAAAATAATAACTAAATAGTTGTCAATATTATAATATTTTTCGACAATTTTTCACCGTCTTACCCCTTATTTTCACACCTAGATGATAAGCGTAAGTCATACAATGGTGATACCACGAAAACTCTCTAAAGTATTACTTTATTGGCTCAATAATAAGGTTTCTTTTATTTCATTGTTAGGGCATGTATAGAAAAAATTGTATGAACATCTTTATTTCTGTTTTATAAATACCGCACAGTAAGGGCACAAAAGAACCATTTTAAAAAGTATACTACTTTATCCTACCTTATCACCCCCAAAATAGTGGATAACGATATTCTCAATAATATTTTTTAATTCTTATGACCTTAACTTAAACATACGAAAATTCGGAATGATATATTGATTTGTTAGGGAGAAATAATAGGGGCAAGACTGCTACTGCGCTATGCTACTCCTGCGCCACCAAATACCGACCAATGGTAACTCATATTAGTAGGACCCTGTTTTACCGGCAGAGCATATCGACCGTGCAGCCCGCGGCCCCCCATTACCGACCCCCCTCCAGTCTACTTTAACGATCTGGGAGGCTGACCCCCCTCAGAGTGAGCAGCGGTAGAGTCTACTTTATCGATCTGGGATCGGTTGACCCTCCTCAGAGCGAGCATCGGTAGTCTACTTTATCGACATCCGTAGTCTACTTTACCGACCTGGGTGTGATCGGCTATTACTATTATATCGATAGTGATAGATAATTAGGATTTGTAGGATTTGTAGGTTGGGATTAATAAATACATCAAAATATTCATTTTTTATTTTAGTTTATTCAAAAAAAGACAGGTACATTATTTGTAAATACATGTATATTATATCAGAACTTCTTATAATCTTGATATCCTGGCATGGAATTTGTGTTAGTGGAATATTTGTCAAAAGTATTTTTCCACTGTTCACTTTTATTAGTAGGAGTAGAACAAGGTTCTCCACGATACGTATTACATTGTTTATCATCTTGCGCTCTTCTAGCGCTTTTATCCTCCTTGAGAGGAGTGTACGAAGCACCTTTCCGATTCATTTTCAAGACCTATCTTGACTGATGGTTTATAACAATACTGACAAATTGATTGTTCGTGCAAGCTTTATATATATAGTTTCATACAAGTTTCTTAACATCACCGCTTATAAGATTATACTTGACAATGCGATCATGTAAAATTAGACAATACACTGTTGTATTTGCATGTATATTATTCTTACAATCAAATTCAAGACGTACATCTACAGCTGCTTGTTTAACAGACTCGTTTTGTTTGGAACAGTCTATGACTATGAGTGGTGCATGTTGGATAAATTCTTCTTTACTCAAAAGAGGATCTATTACAATACTATCAGAATAGTATTCATTTTGAAAATTTGCATACATGTCATAGAGTATGGCAAACTGATTGTTTGCAATATCAAGATTGAGATTACTGTAGGTAACTCTGAGAGTTGAGGAAAAGTTTTACATTACTAATATTACAGTGATCAAAATAACTTGCATTTTGTCTTCGTACTCCTTTCCTCGCCGTTTGAAAGCCTAAAATAATAAAACGTGGCTTTTCCAGCTGATTCGATGTTTTCACTGTCCATACATGTTGCGTGGTTGTTGGAAGTACAGGATACTCATACAACTCCCATGATCGAAAACTCATAGCAATCGCTATATCTTTTTGAATGTAATTAAATAGTTGTATTTTTTGTCGGTCTGGTAGTACGAGGTAGGGCATAAACCATTCTATACGTGTGATCTCAATTTTAAAATCTTCATATACAGGTCTTCCATCTACCATTGTAGCCTCTTGTAAAATAGCATTTATATCATTTCTCGATCTTACGAGAATGAGTTCACGCTTAACGTTTACAACAATTTTTCGATAATCTTCAGCAAAACCAAAGATCATTGATAGAGGAACTGTGACATCAAAGTTTCCATTATTATCAGTTATATTCCCCGTGTTAGTAATAGGCGTCCAGCTGGAATTTTCAAGATATTTTAGCTGACTGGGTGAGAAAGAAGTGTAGTCTTTCATCAAGGTTGTTGCAGCAACATTTTTGCATCGATCAATCTCTATGGCATTCATCTCATATCGAATTTCTTCAAAGAGATGACTAATAGCATTGTTCACAAAAAGAGTGTGTTGTACTGCTTGTCCATCCAGTCTGGTAATCTTACCACAAATGTGTAGAGAACTTTTAGATGGCAAAACACATAAATCTTGATGTTGAATAGCTATTCTAATTTCATCACTATTGTTGAATGTAAGTGAGGTGTAGGGTTGATGTGCATGAACCTCATAATGCGAGACAGATTCATCAAAGATGACTGGAGATTGTACGTTAAGAATTGCCTCCATCTTGACAGCAACAGCAGATAAATGTACAAGTTATTTTTTTCGTATTTTTCTCGCTTGTTGTTGTCCTATTTTTCCTCCACCACGCTTTACTGCGAGACCGAGACTCTGTAGAAATTGACTGTTCTGACGTGTTAATCGTTTGATCACTCGTTGTGGACTAATTGTCTGATGACATACTGAGCTGTTAATATAGCTTCCGTCAGCATTAAATACAATACCCATTTCAGGTGCAAACGAATTGTAATAATTTCACCTCGAAGATTAATCAATTCACCATCTTGATCTACTAGACGTAGTTGTAAATGATCAATCACTTTCACAGATATCGGTAAGTATATTATCTATTTAGGAACTTCGATGATCTTGTAGCCAGGTGGGACTGCTGGAAAAAATTCATGTATTGTATGAACTTTTTGTTGATTTATGTATGCTCCTGTCGTAATATTACACTCAACTCGTAGAGCATTAACTTTGAGAATAGCTACTGGTAAATCGGAGTCATGGCTTATATAGGGTTTCAAGAGCCTTGGAGTGAATCCTAGCAGACGAGCAATCGAGTCACTTGGACGAAAATCGATTTCATGACTGCACTCTATAATACTGCGCAATGTATTATTATTTGGTTTGATACTAACTTTTATACCTCGCGTATCGAGGATACCTTGCAGAGTTCGTTCAATATCCTCAATCACATAACTGCCTGTAGGAAGTTCAACTATTTCTTGTCCTACATAAAACTTATTGCATTTTATATCAACGTTTGGTATAGAATTGAAAGTTAGCAGCTCAACAAGTCCGACACTGTAATGTTTATCAGGATCCAGCTCTATGGGAGGAAAATAGTGCGTCTCGAGGTTTGAGGAGGTGCCAGAAAGGATAAGAGTCATCGACTCGGCAACCATCTTGAGCAGACTAATTCAAATCATTCGTGTAGATTTCTTTTCATATAGACAGAACTGTTCCTTACGATTGAGCTGATTGCAGAGAAATATGAGACAGAGATGACCGCAGATGTAAGTTGAGAATTCCTGATACCTCTGATAATTGTACTTGACCTGAATTACTTTCCAGTAGTTCATAAGATCTCGAGGTGGTTGTAAATCACCGAAACTATCAAAATAAATAACTTCGTTACCATTTTTTCGATAAGCTACCCAATGCGTGCCATATCCACTCGCATCATCCAGGTTTATGATTGCTGATTCTTTAGCTCGGCAACCATTTGCAGGTAGGACATTTCGCATAAAAACTCCACGAAAATGTGTTATTTTCATTAATTTTGCATACTTGAGTAGATCATAGTCGGTGAGTGCACGTTTTGGCAATCTTATTTTATCGAAGTTTTTTTTTCTTCCTCTACACTTTTTGTTTTTCAGAAAGATGCCGAAACCTTTGTGATGAGGTTTCAAAAACAGTCCTTTACCAAACATCAGCGTTTCCATTTTTTCATTATGTCTCTTTTGCTCTTCCATTTGTTTCTTAGCAGCGCTTGCTTTATTTATTGCTTTAGCGCTTTTATTTTTCCAGCAGCTCCTCCTGCAAGTGAACCTACTGCACTAAGACCAGCAAAAAGTGGAATAAGTGCTGGAAGAAAGCCACCTACTTTGCTAGCAATAGACAATATACGTGGAACACTAACTTTACTTTTCCCACCATTTTTCTTTACATGCTCACGAGCAATCTTCAACGCCGATTTAATCATTGAGCGAGAGTCATTGCTAGGAATGATTGATTTGGCTGTTGACTTGATTAAATTTTTTCATCGTAATCCTTTTCTTTGAAATCGTTTTCTTGCGTTTGAGAGATCTACCTCCTCCAACACCCATACCAAGCTTTGATTTTAACTTCATAGTATTTGCTACTGCGAAAGCTGCCGCTCTTTCGTTCAAACCAGCGTCACTAGATTTCACTCTTTTCCACGCCTTCTCTGCTAAAATTTTATCAGCTGCGTTTCTCTCTTGAATGTTATCAGGATTTTTCGAGTAGGCAATGCCGTGTTCCTTACAAGCAGCGTCTAGAGGATTGATTCCTGGATTACCTCGAGCTAGACGGTTAGTAAGCTTTGTACCTGGACCACAGTACTGATAACCAGACACGTGAAGTTCAACAGGTAATTTGTTAATCAGTGTATTCACTAATCCTGAACCTGTTTTTCGTTGCATGATGCTAGCTCTTAGCAAGCTCATCCTAGACTAACCGAGAAAAACTATAAATGCTCATATTTATAATATCACAGGTCAGTCGTGATATGAAATAGAAGCATGATGGATCTTAAGAAGCAGTCAGCAAAGTTTCCAGTGATTAATTTCGATCTTTTGACACAGCAACAACAGCAGAAAGAACCAAGTCATGGAAAATTATTACCTAGCAGTATAAGAGCAGTATTTTGTGGTCCATCCAATTGTGGTAAAACTAACGCTCTCTTATCTCTAATCATTCATCCGAATGGTCTGAGATTTGAAAATATTTACGTCTACTCAAAATCTCTGAATCAGCCAAAATATGAATTTTTACAGCAACTTGTTACACCTCTAAAAGGTATTGAATACTTGCCTTTCGGTGAACACGATCTTGTCGTATCACCTGATGAAGCTCGACCCAATTCAATTTTTGTCTTTGATGATATCGCCTGTGAAAAACAGGATAATGTCAAAGCTTTTTACTGTATGGGTAGACATAAAAGTGTGGATTGCTTTTACTTGTGTCAGTCATATGCACAAGTACCGAAACATTTAGTGCGTGACAACGTCAATTTGTTAGTAATTTTTCGTCAAGATGATATGAATTTGAAACATGTTTACAACGATCACGTTAATACATATAATACATATAATAATAGTCGTCATCGAACAATAGGAATGAAGCCTGTAGAAGTGAATAGAGACAAAGTTAATCACATTCTTAATCGAATTAGAAAGCTGAACAGTAGAAATCTGTTTAAGCGAGCTAAATTTAAAATTGGTGATAAAGTTCGTGTGAGTAGAAACAAGGAGGTTTTCGACAAAGGCTATACACCCAATTGGTCAACCGAAGTATTTACAATAACCCGAGTTTCATCTACGAAGCCCTACACTTATCATCTAAAGGACTATCAAGACAAGCCAATAGCTGGAGGATTCTATGGGGGAGAACTTCTCAAAACTAAATATTCAGATATCTATTTGATTGAGAAAGTTTTGAAAAAAAGTGGTGTGGTAGAGTTTATGTAAAATGGCTAGGTTTTGACAATACTCACAATAGTTGGATAAATAAGAATTATATGTAAACACATACAAATAAATTATGATTAAATAACTATTTATTGTTCATTTATTTTACATTTCCTTCAATTTTTTCAAAAGTACTGGCATTATAATTTCATTTGTCTGCACAATTCTTCGTCTGAAACGTTCTCGATCACGTGCAGCCTCCTCCCACTTCCCACGTCGAACTTGATGATGCGCAAATCTCCATGTATACATCAAGTGAATGGTAGGCTCTTCCTTGAATCGTACACACTTCTTATTGCTGGAATTAAACGTTTCTAAATTGAATTTTGCGTAAAACGTATGTATAGTTATAATTTGAACTTACCCATTTTGTTGTTGTTGTATTTTGTAATGCCCCCAGGCAAGTGTATCTGTACTGTTCTCTTGAAGGAATCTTTTATTGTCATAAGGACTAAGAGCAATTTTTCTCTGTCTAATGGTCTCGACGTTATGAAGTTTTGATCTTATAGCATACTGCTCTCGACTCTGAATGCATGAATTTTGTAGACAGTTCAAGTAGTCACTAAATTCAATGGTTTTCTTTACAACTGAAGCCTTAATACCTTTGATTTTTTTCGTACTATCTTGATTATTAACACGTGTACTGTACATTTTGCTTCTCAATCCAACAAATTCAGCGAGCATCTGACCATTACACTCATCCTTCATGAGTCCAACAATTTTCTTATTAACACGTGGCATGTTAAATATATTATCTGCAGAATAATCTGAAGTATCAAACCTGTGAATATTTCTTTTCATATCTCCATAAAAATCGTCACATTTAATAGCATAGATCAAGCTATCAGTATATGTATACAATAATTTACAATCATCTTTATACACTTGTCGCATATAATTATAATGAAAATCATACATCAGTGTCTTGGAGAGATCTAGAACTGTGAGACCAACATAGATTGGTTTATTTATAAGTATGTCAGTCTGATTTAACTGTATGGCAACTAAATTTTCATTAGATATTGAACTACTGTGAAAGTTTGGCTTTGAAATTTGAGCTTCTACGCCATATCTTCCATCATATTTACTCATAAGCTAGACTGAAACTCTTTTTCTTACATTTTTCATAGTCTTACCAAATACTGCATTATTCATCAACTTGAAAAAATTCTTTTCAAATTCAATTTTTGCTACTGCTCTCATACTAGTGTTCAAATCAATGTATGATTTGAGCCATGGAGACTGCTGGAATCTCAGAATTTTATGTATTTTAATGAGTCGAAGACCATTTGAGAGAGCCTGTTTTAGAGCTACATAGTGAATAACATAATTTCTTTTAGGATGAAGTGTAGCTAAAAGTTTCTCTTGCTTAGAACCCTGAGCTTTTGCATTTTCCGGACAAAACGGTACGTCATTATACTCATCATGTATTTCAGTAGCATAATCTAAATCAACCTCTAAAATATAACCATGAGAAGCATCTGATGCGATAGAAAATAAATCGAAATTTTCCAAATTTTTAAGCCACTCAAATTCATTGTATGGAAGACATTGTGAAAATCCGAATCCATACAAATTATTCGCATCTAAATAAATTAAATATTCATTTTCTTTATCTTTATTATACTTTTCAAGCATATACTTATGATTGGCTGCTGCATACCGATTTGAACACTGACTTAAACCACCTCGGATTTCACGCTCTATAAAAAGTACCATATCAATATCTGTTAAAAGTTGTAATTGTACACCTGTATGTTTAAGCATTACATCCCAGGAAAAGCCTGGAGTAGTATAATAGTGAGCAGGGTCGAGACCATAGACTTGCATACTTTGGTCTCGAAAATTTTCAAAAACATCTGCTAGTAGCAAGACGTCAGTTTTCATATAAAGGTCAGAATATTCACCAAGTTTTTTAACATTAAATGTTTTCCACACATTTTGTGCATGTTCATAATCTCTATCAGATATATGTGAATCATCAAGCATACTATAAAAATCATCTTTTTCAGGTAATTTACACTCTTCTTTATTCTTTATTCTTTATTTACAAGACTCTGACACCTGGCTTGACCTTTGCTTAATCGATGAGCAGGATCGCCTGCTCTCATACTGGAAGACTGACACACCTTTCATTAATGGACATGACCTTATTACAGCCACACTCGACGTACAGATTCCACGCTACGTACCTAATACCTACACTTACAGAAACTACAAAGGAATCTGTGCTGAGAAGCTAAGGGACTTCCTTAGCGCATGCGACTGGTCATCCTTCACCACACCATCACTTGACGAATGCATCACCATCCTCAACGAAAACATCACAAAAGCCATAAATCATCTCGCCCCATTAAAGACTGTGACACCTGGACGTAAACGTCACCCGTGGTTCACCGCGGCTCTTCGTGACCTTTTAACTGAAAGGAATAGGCTCTACAGGCGTTTTCGCAGAAGTCGTCTACCTTGGGATCTATACTTTTATAGAATCGCAAGGGATGACGCTCATCAACGGGTCGAGGAAGCCAGGCTGAATTACTATTATTCACGCTTGTCTACTCTAACCAACGTTGCAGAGATATGGAGAGAACTTGAAAATCTTGGCATTACCACCTCTAAATCTTCTCCACCTGCTCGGTTCTCTCCAGATGCTCTCAACGAACACTTCAGTTCCATCTCAAATGACCCTCAAGCTCCATCTGTCGAGGAGTATCTGCGGACCCTCGAGAGTCTAGACCTCCCTGAACACTTTATCTTCAGGGCCATCACAGAATCGGACGTGTTAGCTGCAGTTTCACATTTCAATACCCAGGCCAGGGGAAGCGATGGCATCCCACAGGTTGTAATCTCTAAAGCACTACCAATACTCACTCCTTTAATCTGTCAAATTTTCAACCTGTCTTTGAGTGAGGCATGCTTTCCCTCTGCCTGGAAATCATCGCTCGTAAGAGCATTAAACAAGATCAACTCTCCTACAGCTGTAACTGACTACCGACCGATTTCCCTACTTTGCTTTCTATCCAAGGCGCTGGAGTGGCTGGTGCACAATCAAATCTCTGAATACCTTGAAACTAGACTCTATCTTGATAGTTTCCAAACTGGTTTTCGCACTGGCCACAGCACGCAGTCCGGCTTGATTAAGCTGACTGATGATGTCAGGCTTGGAATGGACAGGAAGAAGGTCACCCTTCTGCTTCTTTTTGATTTTAGCAAGGCGTTTGATACAGTGTGTCACGTCAGGCTACTCAGAAAGCTACCCTCCTTCGGCTTCTCCAAGCAGGTTATCCACTGGCTTGCATCTTACCTTTCTGGTAGAGAACAGGCCGTCATTGGTGACAACAACGAACTCTCTACATTCCTACCACTAAACACCGGTGTCCCACAGGGGTCAGTCTTGGGCCCCTTATTGTTCGCGTTATACATCAATGACATTGGCCTCTGCCTTGACTCAGATGTATCCCATCTAGTCTACGCGGATGATCTGCAAATCTACTGTCAATGCCCCCTTGAGGAGCTCGATTCCTGTTCTGACAAGATGAGTGCTAACGCCGAGAGGATAATGGGCTGGGCAGCACTAAACAGACTTAAGCTGAATGTTAGTAAGACTAAGGCGAGCGTCCTGGGCTCACCCTACTATATCAATGCTCTACCTTCTACTGCTAACACCTATATAAATATAGGGGGGGCCCAGGTCAACTTTGAATCATCTGTGCGCAACCTGGGGCTGGTGCTTGACTCAAAACTTACGTGGAAAGAGCACGTTACACAAACTTGTAAACGTGCTCACTCTTTAATGTATCGGTTATATTTCTTTCGGAAGAGCACTAGCCTCAGGTTGCGCCAACATTTGGTGCAAACACTCCTATTTCCCCTCATCGACTACTGCTCACTTGTTTACTGCGACCTGACTCAAGAGCTTAACTTAAAACTGCAGAGGCTTGTCAATACGGGAATCCGATACATCTATGGTGTAAAGAGGGACGAGCACATCTCCCCTTACAGGCGTGAGCTGCAATGGCTCACCACCGCCGGACGTAGGAAGTACTTCATGGCCCGTTTTCTTAGAAAAATTTTCAACACCTCAATACCAGCTTATCTACTAGCCTATTTTGACTTCCACGTCGCACTCAGGCCTGTCAGGGGCGAGGTGACTCCACTGGACATCCCGTCCTTCAAGACGGAGACGCTGAGGAATTCATTTTTCATCAGCGCCTCCTACCTCTGGAACAGCCTTCCATCTCAACTTCGCGACACACTATCCATATCACACTTCAAACAAGCAGCTAAAAATTATTTCTTTAATTTGGAAAACACATAAACATCGCACAAACATACATACATTCTCTTTCATCTCATGTCATCTCTCAACATCACACACACCTTATACTATATACCCTTACACAAATTTTATTTATTCCTTTATCATAATACACTATATTTGTTATATGTACAACAAAATGTACAAAAATAAAGAGCAATTAATCTAATCTAATCTAATCTTCTAGCTTTTCCCATGAGCTTATATACTCATAAGGTAAAACACCTTTTCTCGTTAATAGATCAACTTGTTCTCTGCTATAATGATTAAACTCTTTATTAACAATTTTATAGTCCTGTAGATATGATGCCAATTTTTCCAGAGACGAAGGCATGAACCGAAATGAACCTAAAAATCTAAATTTAATTTTACTATACTCTACATGTTTTGTGAATGAAATATATTTTTCCTTTGTCAGAGGTAGTAGATCAATCTGTCCTGGAAAATGATTTGATATATCGGATATAATAAAGTGAGTGTCATAGCCACTTAAATTATGAAACACCACTGGTACTATTTTCGAGTCTTGATAGTTTAGATTACATGTAGTATGTGCAGGTCCTCGATATTTTCCAGTAAGATGACAGTGATCGCGTACCTTGACATCATTATTTAAATTTTTTTTACAAATATGACACGTTTTTGAATTATAATAATCTGTTACTTCAGCTTGAGATAGAACAGGCTTAGGTAAAGGATTCGCATATAAAGCACTTATTTTTTCTTCAATATTTTTTAACTGTTCGGCAAACCACTTTGATGCTTCACGACCTCTATAAAAGTCATAACTTGATAAAGATTCATTATAGCTGCATTTAAGATAGTATCCTATACTATAAATTTCATGACTCTGTACTGGTCGAGTGTTAGTTTTCACATCTTGTCTTATCGGTTTTAATAAACACTCACAGTCTGCATATATTATAAACGGTAACTTTTCATTATAGCAATGATTTTTGAACATTATAATATTATTATTTTCAGTAGGAAGTCTTATTTTACAGTTATTCAACTTTTTACAGTATTCTTCATGCTTGGTTAAATTATCTTCGGTGTAAAAAAATTTAAACATCTATCACATACTAATAGTTTTCTACCATTTTTGCTTAAATCATCACTAAGCAAACGCGATAGCTGTTTTATGTATACATAATGTGATTTTGTTGCAAACTCATCATCATCATCATCTAAATTATCATTCATGAGTAAAAGAAGATTAATATGATTACTCTTTTTACATGATGTTATATACAGAGGCACTACATTTTTATTGTCTAAGCCAAACACATTTATTGAGATTGTAGTATTTTGCTTCTCGAAATTTGGTATTTTTTTCAATGACACAGGAAATTCAATACCTTTCATATCCAAGGTGTTTTCATATTTAATGTAATTACTCAATCTATTGGGATGATTTTTACGGTTTACAGGATATAATGCAGATAAAATTGCCCATATAAAGCATTTGTTATCATAATTTTTAACATTTATGTATGCTTTCCTTTTCTCTAAGAATGCTGGTAATGGTATATAAGAGCTACCGGCACGCATTGGATTAAATTTATTTATATTTATCTGTATATTTTCAATAGAAAGTAGAGCCCAGCCAGAGTCACGTTCCTGAAATAACTGTGAGTAGAGGTTCAATAACATTAGATTTGAACCATTCGTTTATCGATGATGCAGATAAAATTTCATGATTTTGTGTGTTAAAATATTTTATCTCAATGCATTCTTCTTCTTCTTTTTCTTCATTATTTTTTATGCATATTTTTTTGAATTTACATGACAAAACAGTGTTCACTTTTAAAGCTTTGTGTTTAGCAATCCTCTTTTTTATTCCTCCTGAAAATAATATTGATGCGTCTTATAGAAATGTAAGTACATCAATATGTGTTAAATTTGCTATAACCACAATCCTCATGCGATTTTCACAAGCGTTGTCCATATCAATCCAATGCACACGATCAGTGATAGTCTGCTTCTTCTTCTTTATTACCTGTACTCCAGCACCACTTTTTCTTTTAGCCATAACTTCAAGTCTAGCCTTCATACATTCTACTTTTGCTAAAGTACATAAGATACTTTGTTTTTGTGCAACTGAAAGTTTGTTATTCCTTAAAATCTTCCGAAAAGTCTTTATTGATAGAAGAAAGTGATTTTTCCATCGTGTTATGGTGGATAAATCGATTGCAGCAGTAGTGGAAAATAATATTTTTTCAACCTCTTCTAACAGCTTAACATTCATCCATAATATACGCCATTTACAGAAGTTGATATCTATAATAAATCTTGTAATAAATAAAGATTATAATACTTTAATTTATACAACTATAAATGTTTGATATATATTTTAAAAAAAAATTATAAAACATTTAAACAGTTGGTAAAACAGGAACCTACTAGATACCGCAAATGATTGGCAGCGTAAGATTCTTCTATACAAGAGCAGTGTCAATGTGTGTGTGTGTGTGTGAGAGAGAGAGAGAGAGAGAGAGAGAGAGAGAGAGAGAGAGAGAGAGAGAGAGAGAGAGAGAGATGGCTGTCACTAGCGTGTGAGATAGAGAGAGAGAGAGAGAGAGAGAGAGAGAGCTGCTGTGTCACTAGCGTAAGAGAGAACCGATTGGTCCAAGTGGTAAAATAGAGGTCTACTGGATACCTGCGGATGCGACTGTATGAATGTGACTAACGTAAAAGAAATTCGAATGATCTTTTTGTAAGAGCGGTCGTTAATAATGGTGTGTGTGTGTGTATCTAGATTGAGTACGAAGACTGTATCCTGCAGAACGCTATGCATGATAGAGAGGGAGAGAGAGTGAGAGAGAGGATTATTTGCACTCGAGTAATGGTGGTAGTCAGAGGAAAAAATAATTTTAAAAAATTACAAATATTTTATTAAAATTTATTTTTTAACATTCTTTTTTACTTTACAAATGTTTTCATTATATATTACATTTAATTTTTGCAACTCTTTCAATACTTGTTTAGAAATAGTTGCATTTACTGGCTCTTTCTTAGGTTTTTTTACAATTTTTTTTTTAGAATTCACTTCTTTTTCTTCAGCATTTGCCGTTTTCTTTCTTTTCATTTGCTGCTGAGGTTGCATCCATGTCAAAAAGGTTTTGGAAAAGTTTTCGAATTGCTGTGATAGATTTTCCAATTCATTTATAGTATCATGATGATACTGTTTAACTATTTCAAGATTTTGTTGTAATATTGGCATTATTTTTAATATAGCTTCAATGAGTTTTATAATATCACTTGTTTGGAGGATGTTGACTGATCGCATAACTTGGACTAATTCAACTTAAGACTCAGTCAAGTCTATCGTCTCAACATGCTTTGCAGACTCAGTCAAATCTATCGTCTCAACATGCTTTTCCTCTTCTTGTCGTTGTTTGTTTTGCTCTTCTATTTGCTGATATTCTTCGAATTCATTTATTTCATACTCGTTCTCCAATGATACAGCTAACTCTTTGTACATCGCTGATAGTTCCTCCTTAGTAATATTCATGCAGTCACTTCCAAGTATTTCATCAAGAGTAATCATATCATCTAATTGAGGATGTTGCTGCTCCTGCTGCTGTTCTTGTTGTTGTTGCTGTTGCGCTTGGTCGTTGATTAAAAAATTTGCTTGCTGTTGTTGCTGCTCCTGCTGCTGTTGTTTTTGTTGTTGCTGTTGCTCTTGACCGTTGATCAAAAAAACTGCTTGCTGTTGCTGTTCCTGTAAAAGAAAAAATAAATAAGTATGTATGAATGCAAACATAAAAAACTGATATGCGTGAGTGCGCGTGTGCGCGTGTGTGTGTGTGTATGTGTGTGAGAGAGATTTAGATTTAGATTTAGATTGGTTTTATTTTTGTACATTATGTTGTACATATACATTATAGTAGTTTGGTGAAATAAAGATAATAATTGTTGTGTCAGGGTGTAAGTGTGAAAGTGAGTAATGGAATTAAGTGAGATGAGATGAAAGTGTGTTCATGAGATGAAATGTTTGCGTTATGTTTGTGTATTTTCCAAATTGAAGAAGTGATTTTTAGCCGCCTGTTTAAAGTGTGATATGGACAGAGTGTTACGTAGGTGAAATGGAAGGCTGTTCCAGAGGTAGGAAGCGCTGATGAAAAATGAGTTCTTCAGCGTCTCCGTCTTGAAGGGCGGGATGTCCAGGGGGGTCACCTCACCCCTCACAGGCCTGAGCGCGACGTGGAAATTAAAATAGGCTAATAAGTAAGAGGGTACTGAGGTGTTAAAGATTTTTCTAAGAAAACATGCCATAAAGTATTTCCTACGTCCGGCGGTGGTAAGCCATTGCAACTCACGCCTATAAAGGGAGATGTGCTCGTCCCTCCTTACACCGTAGATATAACGGATCCCCGTGTTGACAAGCCTCTGAAGCTTCAGGTCGAGTTCTTGCGTCAGGTCACAGTAAGCCAGTGAACAGTAGTCGATGATGGGAAACAGGAGTGCTTGCACTAAATGTTGGCGCAATCTGAAGTTAGTGCTCTTCCGAAAAAAGTAGAGACGATACATTAAAGATTGAGCACGTTTGCAAATTTGTGTGACGTGCGCTTTCCATGATAGTTTGGAATCGAGCAACAACCCCAGATTGCGTACAGATGATTCGTAGTCGACCTGGGCTCCCCCTATATTTATATAGGTGTTGGCAGTAGAGGGAAGAGCATTGATATAGTAGGGGGAACCCAGGAGAGAGAGAGCGCTGAGTGGTAAAACAGTATACAGTAAAGTACGAGTGATACCACTAGTATTGTAATATACTAAAAATTTTGTATGTATAGGTCAACCTATTCTGTAATAAATTAACAATGAAATTGGTTAATGTATCAATATTGTATAGACAAAAACAGATGAAGCTTATGATATAGTAGCGAGAGAGATAAATAGATTAATAGATAGGGTTTTTTCACTTTCACAGTAAAATAAATAAATAAATACTTAATAGTATAATATGACACTGTTGTGTTTATGAAAATCATTAGTTGAGAAATGTATCTGAGAGCTTGAGTGTGTGCGTGAAAGAGAGAGAGAGAACGTCTGCACAAGAGCAGTCTGACTAGTATATGAGAGAGAGAGAGAGAGAGAGAGAGAGATACACTGAATAGATAATGAAAAAAAAATTAACTCACTTTATTCTCCACGACGATGTTCTTGTAATTTTCAGCACACGTTATAGTACTCGTTTTGTTATTTGCACTTTTTATTTGCGCACACTTTAATAAACAGAAATTCTTAAAATTTAAGTATTTTTAAAAACTTTTTTAATCTATGCAATCACTGACACCAACACACGATGTTACTGCACTAAGAGCTTGGATTCGAATGGTACCACGGGTCAGCAAGTGTGCCCGAAGAGCTTCCTTCTGCACACGTGAAAGCAATAATTATCAAATAAAGTAACCTTATCAGCTCGAGGGATGTGAGTGACTCGAGAAATGTGAGACTACAGGGTAGGTTTCTCTGACGCGACGCTGCATGTGGATGCAATAATTGTCGCATAAACTAGCAGTATCGGTTCGAGGGATGGGAAAACTCAAGAAATGTGAGACTATAGGGTAGAATTCTTGGACGCGCTGCTTATCCTACAAGTGTTTCTTTCTTTCTATTTTTTTAAATTTAATGTAAAACTAATGTTATTTATACCAGTAAAGTCTCAGCTTTCTATTGTAAGATGCTTCCTCCAATTAAACTAATAAATTAATGATAATAATCTGTGCAGCAAGACAACTTCACACAACTGAAATACATATCGTCCGCAATTTGGTTTAAATAATATAATAGCTGAAAGAGTGAGGGTAATTTTCATAATGTAAAACGCATTACAAATATTTGGTCCTGCAAAGAATCTCTAGCTGCATCGAACGCTGTAGGAAATCGGTGCAGCGAAAATATGCTACAGTGGGGACTATGGGAAACGCATTTAAAAGTACGAGAGAGAGGGTAGCTGTATGTGCTCAAAGAAAACTCCGAGGATCTAGCTGTTTCGGCTGCACCGAGCGCGCTATAGAGAATCAATGCACCGAAAATACGCCAGAGTGGGGACTATGGGAAACGCATTTAAACGTATGAGAGAGAGGGTAGCTGATACCGTCCGAAGAAAAGAGACGTTGCACGTTGCAAGCGTGAATGAATCGAGCTTGAGAAGCTTTTTTAGTGGAAGGGGTACAAATTTCGAGTATATTTAAGCAGTCCTCTGCTCCGTATTTGTATACACATTTTCGAGTGTACTCAAACAGTTTACTGTGCTCTACATTACATTAGTTGAGAAAGCTTGCTGTAGCATTTGTAAGTATATTTTAAATATTTTATTATTTCATATAGAAATTTATTCTTAATAATAAGTAATATTTTCATAGATAAAATGGATTTGATTGTTGATATTCAGGGATTCAAGGGACAAAACGGTCAATTTATAATCACGGAGTTGGCCTACATTGATCCCAACGAGCCAGCAGCAGTAGCTCAACTAGCAACGTTTCAACCACCGCACTGTTGGTACGACTTGCCGAGCAATATCCAGAGTACCAATCTATGGCTTAAGTATTCTTTCCATGGGTTAAAGTGGAACGATGGTGACCTTCCGTATGACAAGGTAGCTGAAGTTTGCTCCAGCCTTCTCGACTTATCACCGACAAGAAACGCGATTGTTTGGGTAAAATGTGCGCAGAAAATCGAGTGGCTGAAGCCATATTTCCCAGACGTCCGTAACATAGAAGATCTCGACTGTCCATCCTTAAAGATACCGGGATTTCGACCTCCGCTGGTATGTCCGCATCAGCTTCCTAACTGGAAGGAGAATTGTGCAGTTCAAAACGTTTGCGCAATAAACAAGTGGCCCCGTGCAGTACGGCAAGATTTTATCTTCCCAATGTATTTCTTTGAAGAATATTATAACTCATCTGATTCTGATACAACAACAACGTCAACATTGGAAGAATAATTTATAATATAAGTTCAATATATTCTTATAACTAATACATAAATAAATATAATAAGCTTATATACTGTTTCATTATTTTTACAGAATGGAGTCGCTAAACGCTGTGGCAAAAACTCCACCATTCCTGCCTACGAAAAAAAATTAAGGATTTGGAGATCAACAAGAAGTATAAAATATCTAAATATAAGAAAGTTATGACAAAATTTGGCGCGAAGATGGTGCTGGAGTTGGATGCAAGTTTCAACGTTTTCCTTCCCACCAAAGTGAACGCCTTCCTCATGGAAAACAACACCGATGAGGAGAAGTTGAAGCAGGAAATAAATACTAGAGATGTTTATCTCAAACATCATGGTAATAACATTATTGAATTTGTTGAACAATTCATCTCCATCGCGTATAATATTAAAGATTTTTTCTCAATCATTAGAGTGTTTATGCTAAATTCTTTTTTACTGTGCAAAGGGGATTATCGCTACGCTTAGTAATTTTTTTCTTCTAATATTAAGGATTTTTATAACATCTTCCATAGACAGTATTATTCAATTTATAAATCATAATTTAATTACTATTAGATTCACATAAGTTTATAATGTACTCTAACGGTTCTAACGCTATTTATAACTTTTAGGTTAAGACTACGTATTATTCAATTTATAAATCACAATTTAATTACTATTGGATTCACATAAGTTTATAATGTACTCTAACGGTTCTAACGCTATTTATAATTTTTAGCTTAAGATTATATATTATTCAATTTATAAATCACAATTTAATAATATTAGATTCACATAAGTTTATAATGTACTCTAACGGTTCTAACGCTATTTTATTTATTTATTTATTTATTTATTTATTAAACCAAGATGATAGCTTACATAGTATACCTTAAGAATACGCATACCAGCAAGCCTTGTAGAGGTAAACTAAGTTACCTGTGTACAAGCTTGGTATATAACAGAAGAATAAAAGACTTAAAACTAGTACTTAAGACTAAAGATAGTTACATTATCAAAATCATTTCAACAACAATAAACACTCATTACATTTCTTTTCTTAGAATTTAACAAATTTAACAATTTAAAATTATCTGGAAAACTAAGTATTGGTTTTGATCCAATACTTAATTTTACGTTTTGCCGCGGTTTTGCTTATATCTAATTCCTTGAGCTCATTTGGTAGTGCATTGTAAATTATAATAGCATTATTATAACTGTTTTTATCACTGACTCGTTTTTTGCTCTTAGGTATAATTAAACTTTTCTTTCGAGTAATACTTGTAGACATTTGGAATTGAGTTTTGAGATCTTGATAATGGATTTTAAGGGATTTGAAATTAAATACTTGCTCTAGGTTAAATGGACTATCTTGTATACTAAAAGTATTTTTGTTGATAATATTGAGAATTTTTCTCCGTAAAATTTGTAATGAATCACGGTTATTTCTATATGCATCACCCCAGGCTACTATTCCATAGCTGATTATGCTGTGAAAGAAAGCATAATATATCATTCTTAAAGTTTCTGTTGACATAGTGTGTGATAGTTTGTGAAAAATATAGACTAGATACTTTGTCTTTTTTAATATATATTGGATGTGTTTATCCCATTTCAGATTGTAGTCAATGACAATTCCCAAGTATTTGTAATACTCAACTCTAGCTATCTTTCTATTTTGAATTCTTACATCAATAAGTTTCGGTACACTATCGCAATAGCTTCAAAATGTCATACAAACTGTTTTATCCACATTCAAAGATAACTTATTTACCGCTAACCATTTGTATATCACAGTAAGAAACTCATTCATACTTTTTTGCGCCTCTATCCATGTATTGCCTGTTGCTATAATTGCAGTATCATCTGCGTACGATAGAATTGATTCTAGTGGAATCTCCTTTAGCATATCATTTATATATATAATAAATAGAAGTAGACCCAGTATCGTACCCTGTGGAACACCCATACTTATTAGTAAACTATCACTTTCTACACCGTCAATTTTAACAGTTTGATATCTGTTATTTAAATAGCTTCTAAGGAGATCCAATGCGTGACCTCTAATACCAATACAATACAGTTTATTTAATAACAACTTGTGGTCAACTGTATCAAAAGCTTTAGCCAAGTCGAGAAAAGTGACTATTGTTGGTATCGTTTTATCTACATTATTGTACAAAATTTGTGTGATATAGTTTAAAGCATTTTTTGAGCCAATATTTTTCATAAAACCAAATTGGTTTTTTGATATTATGTTATTTTTTTGGATAAAATCATATAGCCTGCTAAAGATTATTCTTTCAAAAATTTTAGCAACATTGGCTATAAGTGAGATGGGCCTATAATTGGTAATGTTATGTTTTTCCCCTGATTTATATATGGGAATGATTTTGGCTTCTTTTAGTGCATCGGGCCATATAGCTTTTTCAATGCACAAATTAAAAATATGCGTTAATGGTACCGCAATATAATTACTAATCACTTTCAAGGACTTAGCTTTTATTTTGTCCACACCACCATTTTTTATTTTCAATGTATTGATTATGTCTTTTACTTCATTTATATTTGTGGGTTTTAGAAAGATTGAGTTAGCATTATTATCCAGTAGTCTGTTTTCAGCATTATTGGGTTGCACGATACCATTACTCAATTTTTGGCCGATCTCACAAAAAAACTTATTCATGTTACTCGCTATCTCAACTTTCTCTCTAACTTTAATATCGTTTATCTTTATACAACTTATGGTTTCATTAGACTTTTTTTTGCCCAGTTTATTGTTTATAATTTCCCATAGTTTTTTGGGGTTATTTGCATTTTTTCGACTATTTTTTTATCATATCTAATTTTGGCGTCTTTGATAACTTTCTCTAAAATTTTGCAATAGGTCTTGTATTCAGTTTTAAGTTGCTCATTATTTATATCCAACTTCCATAAGTTTGCGACGCTGTGCCTCCCAACACAGGTGCGCAACACTTGACGCCTCGTACGCGCCAAGATTTTTCGTTAATCTCGGGATTTAATGTAATCGCCGGCGTTTGGGAGAACGTGGAGGAAAGAAGGAGGAAGTAATCACACAATTTATTAACTTGTATTGCACGTATATTTATCCCAGCCCTTCCTTACAGCGTGGTGGCCGTAGCCGCCCACACACAATAGCCACGCAGGGCTCGCCGTCACACCTCTACTCTCATATACGCGCGCACGCCTCGAGTCTCTCGCCTCTGACGTTGCGCAGTCTGACCCGTCTGCGCTCTCTCTCTCCCGCTTCCGAATTTCGGCTCGGCGCGACCCGCTCGAGTAGCGATACGGCCGGCGCGCTCGTTCTCTCTCTCGTTCTCTCTCTCTCTCTCTCCCGCACGGATACTCGCGAGCACAGCGCGCGCTCACGGCAGCGTTGTCGGCCGAACCAACACGGCCCCCCCCCCCTCTCTACTCTCGAGCACGCACACACGTATCGGCGCGCTCACTAACAGCTCGCGCCGGCGGTCCCGGCCTGGCGAGGCCTAAACCGACGCCGGCGTAGCTATCGGTTGTCCCCTTCCTTCTCTACTCTCTCCCGCTCTTCTCGATGCTCGCGCGCACCGACTTTGCCGCGCGTTGGCAGCAAGCCCGACCTGCTGCTACCGAGCAGCGAGGACTTCTCGAACGCCCCGATGCTTCTCTCTCTCTCGCTCTCGCACACACACACTCTCCCGCGATCCTTCTACGCTACGCTGTTCTTTTCTTTTCCCGCTCTCGTGTACACTGGCCCGATGCCCCGCGTAGACGACGTCGAGGTGTACGCCCGCACCGTACACCGCTCTCTCGTCTCACTCACTCTTTCTCGTACACACTCGCGACTTTCTCTCTCTCTCTCTCTCTCTCGCTTCTCTCGGCGGCCTAATGGCTCGCACCGAGAGTATCCCGAGCAACCCAAGAATTCTTACCTGGTGTAGGAAAGACGAACACCAGTCTCTCGTCCCCCAGTGGAAGCCTCGCTAGCCCAGGAGGTGCTGGCTTCCCGTACTCTTTCTCTCTCGCTCTTCCTCTCTCTCTCTCTCTCTCTCTCTCTCTCTCTCTCTCTCTCTCTCTCTCTCTCTCTCTCTCTCTCTCTCTCTCTCTCTCTCTCTCTGCAGACAGGGGAATGAAGGCCTGGCTCCCGTTCCGGCTTCCTTCCTCTGGCTGAACGGCTGGATAGTCGTCTCCGGGGAGGGATCTCTTCCTCGGGGCGATGGTCCAGGTCGTGGCGCTGCTGCTCTCTATCTCTCACTCTCACTCTCTTCGTGATTCCCTCTCGCGTGCTCTCGTCACTTCGAAGTGTTATCGACAAGGCTCGGAAAGGAACTGCCGAGCCACTCCGCCGCGCGCGCTCGGCGTCTCGCCGTCGTCCGTCGGGCCCGGCTGATAACGTAGCCCGATTGGCTGCGCGAGGCGCGAGACGTGCTAATTGGCTGCTCGTTTCGCGCCAGCTCGAACCGGCGAGCTCCCCCCTTGCGTACGTCGGCCAGCGAATTCCACGAATTCCCGGGACGTAGTTCGCGTCCGAGAAAACGCGGGCCTCGCTGGAACCGATCGTCTTTTCTTCCTCGCATCGAGTGAGGTTGCCGCGCAAACAGCAAAGCGCGATTTGCTCGGCTGCGACGTACAACGTCGCAAGTTATACAAAAATTCTTTAGTTTCGCACGATTTAATTATCGCATGAGTGATCCAATTTTTCCTTCCCACCTGTCTAATCCTTTTTTGATTCATTTTGGATAACTCGATACATTGTTTAATTTCAGACAACAACTTATCTGTTGCTAAATTAGGATCCTGCATTGTGATAATTTCATTCCAGTTTCTTGTTTCAGCACTATTTTTTAATTTTTTATAATTTAAAACTTGTTGGTTTGTTATGTACTATTTTCATTTTATTGAGAGCTATAAATATAGGGTAATGGTCTGTTATTGATAGTTTGAGTTTATAAGTAATTGTATGTATGTTATCAGTTTTTATGAAAATATTATCAATGCAGGATCCCTTAGCAACGCCCACAGGTGGCCTTGTAATTCCAACAAATCCAGGAATATATCCTTTATCGAAAAAATTACACAGGAATTCTTGGCCCAAATGATCGCAATCCAATAAATCAATATTGAAATCTCCTATTACTAAATGATTTTTAATGTTCCTCTTTTTTATCAAATATTTATTTAAATCTAAAATAAACTCAGTCTTAGGTATGCCATGAGATCTGTACATGGATGAGATTTCAATATTGCTATTATTACTTGAGTTAATTTTCGTATTTACAATTCTAATCCTACCCCGTTGAACAATTTCTGTGCTCTGAACCAAGTTTCTATTTACGAATACTATAACTCCGTCATTCCTATTTATCCTACTATCATTGTAGTAAGACTCGTACTCATAGTTACTCCCGATCAGTTAAAAAAAATTATGATTAACCTGCTCAAAAGTTTCAGAAAGAACAACAACAGATGGTTTGATGATCAGACTTTTAAAAAATATTTTTACCTTATCAAAATTTGCATTCATGCTTCTTACATTTAAGTGCACAATTATATCATTTTTGTTGCTAATTGTCTTGGTTTGACGATCAGACTTTCAAAAAATATTTTTACCTTATCAAAATTTGCATTCGTGCTTCTTACATTTAAGTGCACAATTATATCATTTGTGTTGCTAATTGTCTTGTTTAGATCGCCAATACCACTGTATGTTTTTTCTTTCTGCATTGAATCCTTTTGTATTATATCTAGATAATCCATTTTATTAATTTAAGTTTTACTGCTTCTTAACCTTGTATTTTTTGCTGGAGCAGCAGGTTGAATTGGTGTTCTAGCAATCTTCGATTGTTGATGTTGCTACTGCTTGGCTGCTTGGCTGCTTCACTCCTTTCATGTCTATTATATATATATATATATATATATATATATATATATATATATATATATATATATATATATATATATATATATATATATATATATATATATATATATATATATATATATATATATATATATATATATATATATAGGCGATAACTTTTAGCTTAAGACTATGTATTAACTTTAAGGATTTTTGATATGATATAATTACAAAAAATGTATTTACATAGAAAATTTAACAACAATGGATCGATGGATGAGTGTACAGTTTTGTAGTCGATAAATGATGGTACACATTTATACTTTGTTTAGATACGTACTTATAATTGCATTGTAATAGTCACATCAACGTATAGGTTAAGTAACTATATATATATATATATGTATACGCACGGTATTTCACATTCAGACAGATTGGAGTTGTATGTGTATGTGAAGAATTTATTTTAATGTTTTTTTTTTCATACGTATGTTTTAGTAATAAGAATATATATTCATGCGATTTAGTTATAAGAATATAATAAAAGTTTTTATATATGTTATAGTTATAATACACTATGTATACTCATATAATAAATAAGGATTTTTATAAATAAAACAAAAAATATATAATGGATAATGAATTTCTATTTTGTACTAATTCCTAGTAGCATCAATAACTGATGAAGAATTCGTGTATGTCAATAAATATTATTAGAAGGTTGGTAAGAACTCGGGCTGGTCAGATGCTTGTTATCCAGCCAGCAGTGTGCTGACTCTTGAACCAATCAGCCATGTTGAAATTTCAACCAATCACGTTTGATAAAACAGGTTGGGAGCGTGTCAGTACCGATACCAATGTCGATAAAGTAGATTATACCGATGCTCACTTTGAGGAGGGCCAGCCTACCTCAGATCGATAAAGTAGACAGGAGGGGGTCGGTAATGGGGGGCCGTGGGCTGCACGGTCGATATGCTCTACCGGTAAACCAGGGACCTACTAATATGAGTTACCATTGGTCGGTATTTGGTGGCGCAGGAGTTGCATGGCGCAGTAGCAGCCTTGCCCCTACTACTGGGAGATATTAGATTTTGAACCAGAAATTTGAAATAGACCCATATTGCGCTTCCATTGCCCCTACCAGTGATATATCCTACATCAGTTGAAAGACTTCCCACAGAGCGAGGCGGTAGGTCCGAGAGTTACTCCGGTGCTGCTTGCTGCCACCGCTTAGATGGTACTGGAGAATCAAGTGATGGGAGGGGGACTGATTTGTCTGGTAGAGAGGGTTATAGATTATTTTCTGTGTGTTGCCGTGTTTTAAACGAGTAGATTAATGATTTGTAGCTATTTTATAGGAAATTCATGTTCTCTAATATATTAATAATGTTATCTGTGTATCTGCGATATCAATCCGCTGGTTTCGATTATTTATAAGTAAACAGTTATTTATGTTCAAAAGTATTATTTATTTATAGCATTTGAAACCGTTCCATAGGGTACGCTTATCCGTGGTTTAAGTAGTTAATAATTCCACCATGCACATCAACCCCAATATCGTCGCTCCCTACGAAGAGTAGGACTGTTCAAATTTCCCATCATAAGTAACACAACTCATTTCACGCACGCTACACTAGCCCAACTCAAAATTTCCCGTGAAGAATAGCGCAACTAAATCTTTCTCACAACTTTAACAACTAATTTCTGTAAAAATTTCCCGATTTTTGCAAAACTGTCCGTAATGAACATTTTTAAATATTCACAATTTACAACTTTTTACCGAATTTAAATTGTTTTCCCAGATACAATAACTTTTTACAAACATATTTTTAAATTGTTAAATTTCTTTAAAAATTTCCGAAACTTTTTAAAACTTTGAAGTTTGTCTGTCTTTGTCCAAGGTTTTCATGAACTTAACCAACCAAATAACCCACTAAAAACGTAAAATGCACACATTTTAAGTAATATAAAGTCGCGAGTTGTGCTACTCTTGACCGCATTTCTGAACTGTGTTCTTTTCTGAACTACTCTTCGCGGCAAATCGTGAGTTATGCTAGTTTTCGTTTGAAAATGTGAACTGTGCTAGTCTTCACACAGAGCGACGATATACTCGATTTCTAAGCACCGTTTAAAAAGTTATTTTTTATACCACGAATAGAAGAAGTCTAGCGGATTAATGCTAGACAATGCTATACAATATGTACGACACCCATCTTATACGTTGTTTCTCACAGTATGCTGTAAATTCACGCTAAACTTAGCGCTTATATGCGCGCAACTTTTAGTATGAGTAGTTCATTAGCGCACTGCGTGGTAAGCTCCCAAGCGTATCTAGAGCAATAACGGCACAGCGAAAAACTGGTCTGCTTAAGTACCAGATGGGAGTAAACAGCAGTTTATACTAGACAGTGCTATAAAATATAACACGATACTTTGTTTATAAGTTATTCTTTACCTTTACAGCATGGTGTTTTGAACTTGTGCTACGATTAGGTGCTAACACACGCTGCGCTAAAAATGAATGCTATTTACACTGTGGTATACTATTAACGCAACGACCTAGGTGATGCAGGCTTGACTTTTACAAAATATACTTTTACAACTGTACTTTCACAAAAGAAACAATAGTGATACATTTATTATTAATTTTACAAGTAAAAGTATCTAGAAACTTTAAATTTCAAAATTTATTTGTTTTGTAATAATTAGATGGTTTGTTTTATCTTGCAGTTGCAGCCAAGAGGATCAATATGTCGGGAAGCAGCAAATGAGTGCGATTTACCAGAAGTCTGTACTGGCGATGTGGGTCATTGTCCTTTAGATGTTTACAAAAAAAATGGACATATTTGTGCAGACGGTGAAGGGGTTTGCTTTAATGGAATTTGTCCTGCCTTAAATCTACAGTGTGAACAAATATGGGGTTATGGAGGAGTTGCAGCTGATAAGCAATGTTTTGAGCAATTCAATTCTAAAGGATCAATCAATGGTCACTGTGGAACTGAAGCATCAGGACATTTTGTCAAGTGTGAACCAGAGTAAGTTATTTACATATCTTTATGTAATATAAAGCCACAAGAAAGTTTGTTATATGTTTTTTTCTCTTACTCTTCACCCGATAATTATTACTTTATGATCTCCTCTCACTCTTTAACTCAAAACACTTAAAATTATAGTCATTAATATCTTATTCTCTTAGTACCCTCACTTTTTTTAACCATCCCTTGCCCCCTATACAATTTGTAATTATAATTTAGATTTATTCAAATAATTAACTAGGTTTATTAGACGCCCACCTATAAATATCTAACATATAGCAAAATAATGTGTAAGTCTTTTATAAACGAGAAGCAGACGACAAAGTTCCGAGTTAAAAAAACTCTTGAAGTCTCGATGATTAAAATTGCGTGAGTGTTTTGGATCTTATGTGACAAAAAATGATAGAGTCCCAAATAAAAGGTATACATGAAAATTCGAAGTCTTGATGCGATGTTTATCGCGTTTTTAGAGGAGTAGTGTCTTTGGCCAATTGGTAAGCTTAGATTCATCTCATTGCCTTATTTAGAGATTTTCAATGCTCTGGACGATACTTCGTAAATCAATCAGGGAATTCGGATCATTCTTACATTACTGTGGTCACTTTACTCCTTTACTAACATAGTGACGGTAATTTATATGTTTCATCTGCTAGTTATACTCAAAGGTTCATAAAAGTTTAGGAAAAAAATGTATATCGCTTCGTTGTAGGGGATCATCTATGGCGGCTGCTTGAGTTTTAGACTTAAAATATGTGTCACTTGTGGTAACTGTCTTACTCGCTCTAGGTCAATTTATCTATTGATTGAATTAACTTTATCTTATTTATATGGGAAATGTATATTTTTTATGTGTATTGGCAAAGTTCTTTGTGCAGCTTTCGAAACCCTATAGTTACGGAGATATCGATGATTTTTTTTTTGTGATTTTGTATATCTCCAAAACTAATCAGTCAATTGCTTAAAAAATATATATCAGTGATTTACCACAGCAAAAACTAATTTCCGTTAAAATTTTAGATGAATTTGTTGATCAGTACCTGAGTTATGAGCCAATATCTTATAAAATACGATTTTTCTTCACAATTTTATTTCCTCCTAGAGAAAGTTTGTTGTTTTTTTTTTTTAATAAAATGTAATTGTGTATAAAGACGATTACCTCTTCGTAGTGAGGCCAGAGGTCCACTAATCTGAGTGCGTGTCGCCCTGCTCATTTAAACTCTCGTCTGAGTATTACGCCTCTCTAAGTCATTTTTGCAGAAACCCCCGATTGCTTCGCGATCACAAAACCTCTGAACAACCGCCATTTGCCTCGTCAGCTTTTTAGGCCTAAGTCCTGACACTCGTCAGCGTGTTCCTGACCCGGATTTACTTTTTTAAAATCTAAATACATTATAGTTACTGTTGGAGTAATACTTCCCCGTGTGCAGAGGGAAGGTAACACGTGAAAAAGGCAGGCACTGAAATTCAGTAAAACGCAGATTTAGTTTGTGAAGAACAATAAAATTATCTCCAGAGACAGAACTATTCCTGTTCTAGTAGTCGGTAGGAGAGAGGGTGAGAGAGCGCGCGCTAAGAAGATTGATCAAGTGTCGCAGAACAACCAGCGCAGCGGCGCTAGTGTTGCACAGTGGGCCCAACATTGATCAGGTGGCGCGAAGACTCGCCAACAGTTATAATATGGACGGATTTATTTTTTTGATTCAGATGTTTATTTATTTATTTATTGAAACCAGTAATTTTACATAGTATTAGTGTAACTAGTATCCGAAAACTCGCAGAGGTAAACATTGTTACCTGAAAAAATATTGTGAACTAAAAAAACAATTTGTATCATCAAATATATTATTTTTAACATATAATAACAGTACAATTCACAACTGTATGTTTTTGAGATCATTTTAAACTATCACTATACTAACAGTTAAATTTAATCCAACTTTTTATCTTATTAATTTGCGCATGTTTTCCTACATTTACAGTTTTTAATTCGTTTGGATGCGCATTGAATATCACTATGACTTTCTTAAAACTATTCTTATCAGTAATTCTTTTCTTGTTTTTGGGTATAATAATACTATTGTTCCTTGTGTGACGTCGCACTTTTAATAGCGGAGCTTGTCGCTAAGCAAACAGTCAAATTAGACTAATGTTACTTTGATCTACCTCCTTTAGACACTTACATTTACAGAGGGGAAAAAACGTGTAGGTTTAGGGATAGGAATGCCTATAGAGTGGCAGATGATTGAATAAATTGTTACTCAATAATTGTTTATGCTGTACAAAGTGTCATAATATATTCTTGAACCCTCGGTTGCATCTTATATGATGACAGTGTCTTCCACGGGATAATATTATTCACGGTTGAGAATTACTCTAGTTTTCCGCGTTCTCGCAAAACGACGGTCGACGTTACGTCATAAATTACGGCACGATTCGTCACGAGTACGCGATTCACATATAATAATACGCGCCTCTGTCCGTGCTTTACAACGCAACTTATCAGTTCAAAGAACGACCTTCAATAATACGTGAAATTGTCGAGATTCTAAGAACCACCGACTCAACCGTTGTATTCAGCACTTTTCTGCGGTACGATTCGTACTTTAGTGGTCCAAGATGGCGGTGGCGTCACTTAAACCGACTTGGCTTGACCAAGATGGCGACCGACAATTCTTTTGTAAAGGAAATCCTGGGAAACACGACGTCTACTGCTATAGCCGGGGACCTTGGTCTCACTTCCTTGGTTTCCTGAAATCGTGAGAATAACCGGAACTGAACCGGACTATACTCGTGAGCTTATCTTGCGCGGTTCTCCAAACACCAAAATACCAAGAAACTGCGATCTCACTCGTGACATATTCATTTGGTCGTGATTAAGGCGAACTTTCGCGATACTTCTGAACTCGCGACTCGACGAATTCTACAACGTACGACTTCCCTACTACCTCAACTTCTCCAACTGCTCGGCTTCAGGGTCGACGACAAAGTGAGCGAGGAGGAACCTTCCTCGCGGCTCGAGGACCTACGCGTTTCGGAAAAGACGCATTTTTAACGACTTCTATTATTATTTTTTACGCGCAAAAGAACGCGAGTCAAAATAAATATTAATGGCGTCCCGCGGCGCCAATTAAATTGGCGCTATCGTCTAATCCTAGTGTCACATGACTTGGTCATTCGCGACGATAACGCGTAGCACGGGAAATAGTAGTGGCGACGCACCATATTTTCCAGTAGCACTCACGAGTGTTTATGCGCCTTTACGCCTACTGTATGCAAGTACAGTCAGCTGCGCGGCTCTCTCTCGCCGAGTCTCGCGCGTGTTTCCCTCTCTCCGCGGCTATCGCTGTCTCGCTCCTCGACTATACGCTACCGCGGCTGCTATGCTCGCTGCTTTGCGCTTACTTATTCGCACGAGTGCTCTCGCGAGAGAGATGCGCGGCGAAGATGCGCAACGGTCAGTTGCGGCCTCGTGGCTCTGGCGCGCAGATCCTCTCGTACTTTCGAGGACGTCGCGAAGCCTTTAAGTGCCTTTAAGTGCCGTCACTAGCAACAGGCACGGATATAGCAGTGACCCAGGGTTTCTGCTGGGCCGTATTTGCGCAATTAATGCGGGTTATGCTCTTCTTGTCAGAACCGGGGTGCCATTTCTGGCTCCGGGCGCTGACAGCTGATATTAGGAGCCCCAGGCGCACAGGGCAGCAGAAGATACATGTGTGATGTTGTTGATTCTCCGATGCATTCATCGCGAATACATCTGAGAATCAACTACTCGGAAATTTGTGCTGTAATAAATCATACGCACAGTTTTAAGTATCATTGTTTTTGCGATTTTATAAAATATATATACCAGATATTTTGTTTTTTTAACTATGTATTGAATGTGCTTGTTCCATTTTAAATTGTAATTCATGATAATCCCTAAATATTTAACGCTTTCGACCTTGTTAATTATTTTGTCTCTTATTTTAATATTTTTTTGTGCTGGTACACTATCAACGTTACTGCCGAAAGTCATACAAACTGTTTTATCAACATTCAATGATAGTTTATTTAGTATTAAAGTACAGAACGAATAGTAGTGGTCTTATGATAGTACCTTGTGGACACCTGTGTTTACTAATAAGAATTCGCTCTCTTTTTCATCTACTTTTACTCTTTAGTATCTATTTTTTAGATAGCTTGCAAGAAAATCCAACGTCTGGACTCTAATCCCAATACAATACCATTTGTCCAGTAATATATGGTGGTCAACCGTATCAAAAGCTTTCGGTAGACCTAAAAAAGTTACAATTGTTTGTGTTCATTAAATTATTGCATTTTTTGTGCCGATCTTCTTCATAAAACCAAATTGTTGCTTGGATATAATATTGTGTTTTCCAACAAAATCATATATTCAATTATAAATGATTCTTTCTAAAATCTTTGCAATATTTGAAATGTGGGAGATTCGTCAATAATTAGTTATGCTGTGCTTTTCACCAGATTTGTAAATCGGTGTTAATTTGACTTGTTTAAGCGAATCAGGCCAGATTGCTCTTTTGATACATAGATTGAACATATTCATTAATAGTTTCGCAAAATAGTTGCAAATTACCTTTAGCGTCTTAGTATTTATTTTGTCAACGCCAATTTTTTTTATTGTAGGTTTCAGAAAAATAGAATTTGCATTTGATTCGGGCAGTTTGAGTTCGGCGTTATTAGGTTTTACAATAATATCATTCAATTTACGGTAAATCTCACAGAAAAATTTGTTCACGGTTGCAGCTATTTCTACTTTGTCTGTAATATTATTATCATTGATTTTTATATAACTTATGGCATCATTAATGGATTTTTTTTGTTTATGATTTCCCATAGTTTCATAAGATTGTTAGCATTTTTTTCAACTATGCTTTTATTGTATCGTATCTGAATTTAACACCTTGTCCTAAGTTTTAGTATATGTTTTTTATTTATTCTTAAGTTCTTTATTGTTAATATCCATTTGCCATGATTTATAATAGCATTAGTGATCCAACATTTTCTGCCTATTTGTTTACATTTACTAGGTTTCGTTTAAGATAACTCAATACATTGTTTAATTTCAGATCCCAAGTTATCTGTAGCTAGATTGGAATCCTGCATCGACATAATTTTATTCCAGTTTCTATATTCTGCAATGTTTACTAATTTTTTATAATTCAAATATTCTATTGGTTTGTTATCTTTAATTCTCATTTTATTAAGTGCAAAGAATATTGAGGTTATTAGTTTTTATGAAAATATTGTCAATGCAGGATCTCTTAGATAATTCTACAGGTGGCCTTTTTCAAATAAATTGCACAAAAATTCTTGACTTACATGATCGCATTCTATAAGATCAATATTGAAATCTTCTATTACTAAATGATTTTTAATATTTTTCTTTAATATTTTATTTAATATTTTTTTTTATCAAATATTTATTTGAATCTAAAATAAACTCACTCATCGGTATTTCATGTGATCTATACGCGTATTTCATCAAGTTTTTCAATAACTTTAACGCGTTTGTAAAATGTAAAAAGGGATTGTTCTTCTACTATGTACTAGTAAAAACAAAGAAAATGAGACTTAGTGGGTTAAGGAGGTTGATCAGATTTAGAATCACCGAACAAATGTTAATAAAAAAGTTATCAAAGTTTAATAGTATTGGAAAAGTCACTAAATACATTTTCAGATTAATTAGATACATAAAAATGAGATATTAATGAAAGAATTTTTTGCGATTCAACATGAAATCTTATGGGCAATCTAATTTTGTCTGTCTTAATTCAAAATACGCAACGATTGACGAATAGAAACCGTGGAAACTTTTGAAAGTAGTAAATAAATAGCTAAGGAGTGTGTGAGATGTTGTAAAAAATCGATTAGGTAACTGTAAGATTTATAAATGATAAGTTTTCTTTGTGAAACTGCTGTTTTCGACAACCTTAAGCTCCATTACGTGAGATAGTGGCAACGTCACAATCCCCGTCGTAGCGCGCGCTGTTTGCAATGCATTCATTTACCTGGAATATATAGAACATAATTAAAATTAGTGGTTATTCAGCAATAAAAACAAAACAAAAATCGGAAAAATAATTCATTGAATATTTAATGATCATCTTATATCATATGCGTGAAATATAATGCATTTACGATGCTTATGTAATTTAAACATTATTTTATATGTCTGTGGAATGTTAAATAATTAAAACTATAATATAATAGAAATAAAGTAATCAAAACTGAGAAAACATGCACATAATAAAATTAAATTGCAGAACTCTTTGTAGAGGATTTTTCTAAAAACAATTTTTTTATAACTGATCTGTTTTTTGTTACTGCAATGACTATATTTTGGTCTTTGCTGAAAAAATGAACTAGGCCAGAGAGTTTATTCTCGTTGAAGGCGTCAATTATTGTCTGATAAGAAATATAGACAGCAATTATTTTTTTACGAGTTACAAGTAAAGTGCATGACTTTAAAACTTCTAAATTTCTTAAATTAATTGGCAAATCGCTAGTATAATTTTTTCAATTTAATCGCTTTTTCCACGATATTATATTTTTAATTAGTTTATATGAACAAATGCCGAGCTTAACTATCACTCGCGTGAGCATTATGTAATCACTTATTGCGTTGTGCGCATTCATAGTCGGTATATTACAAAAATTTGCTAGATTTTCCAACGTATTGTCTCCCTATTTATTAAGCTTAGTGATTGCTTTTATAAAAATAATGTATCAACAAACCCTTGTACTACAGTTTTAAATGATTCAAAAGAAAGCTTTTTTCGATAGCACTTAACAATCTGGGTCGACCGAAATTGCAATTATGCGCTACTAAAATACATTTTTCTTATAGATTACACAAAAAGTTGTAAAATTCTTGTAATGCTTGGGACAAACTAACGGTAGAAACAATATTTCCATTGCATTGCAATTTTCCCTGCACTGCACGTAACCCAGAAACATTGCTTGCTTTCTCATTAATACCTTAAGTTGGTGTAATATAAATAGAAAAATATTTGTTGTCGAATTTTGCAGCGATTTGCAAAATATCATCGGTTTTCGAAAAGCCCCCAGTTTCTAAATCGAAAAACATGATTTTTTTTTGCTATAGGTGTCAACTATGTTCACAATCCGGGAAGCATCGGCATTTAAAAAGCCGAGATCTGACTGATAGGTCTCCGGACCTTCGCTGATCTCTTTTTTGTGTGACAATTCCGATTTTTGCTTTCTTAGGAAGGAAGCTTAGTGTGTTTTGAAGTATTTTAGGTCAAAAAAATAATGTTTTTGGAAAATGTCCATATGGATGTATGTGTGTGCATATGTATTCGCCGGTATCTTAGCTTCTACTGTGGATACACGAAGAGAAGTATTCAGCAGAAAGCGCGGTTCCTGCGAAACGCTCACCGCGCGTTGCAGTGTCGGCACCGCGTATCGCAGTGCTGTGCATGTTGAATTGCGATGTACGTTCACTCCTTGTGCGGAAGACGATAATAACCATTAAACGCTGTCACACCATACGTGTAGTAACTTGTGCTGTGCTGCGAGAGACACCACGTGAGAGTCTACGCTTCCCACCACCTTCCCACCATACCTTTCGCAGCGTAGCACAAATCACTATACACGCATGGTGTGACAGCGTATAATGAATAGAATCGTCTTCCGCGCACGGAGTGAACGTACATCGCGATTTGGCATGCGCAGCACTGCGATGCGCGGTGCCGACACTGCGACGCACAGTGAGCGTTTCTCAGGCACCGCGCTTTCTGCTGAAAACTTCTCTCCGTGTAAGTGGTTCTAAGTGGATTTTAAGCCACCAAGTCTCACTTTCTCTGTTTTTACTGTAACACGGTAGGAAAAAAGTCCGTTTTTACATTTTTTAAACTCTTTTCTTTTATAGAAATTTATTAGTTTTGAGAGTTCAGTTTTATCTGATAAACTTATCAAATAATTAATTTAAGTAAATTGCCTAATATGTACTTTTTAGAGAATAAAATTATCTATCTATTTACCGTGGAAAATTTACATTATCGTTCGACGTTCTTTTATTATCCATCATAAAGCGCAATTTATTGAAATCGTTTTCACTCAAAAACTAAATGTCAAACCTTTCTAAAAATTAATGTGATTATTGAAAATCATTAGAACTAAACACCACGATAATTTTGAATCAATGCATGGGACAGATCCGTAGAAAACGCCAAAAACTAAAATAAGTCGTTTATCTAAGAAATTCGATAACTGGAGTAAAAAAGGTAATAATTAAGTTCAAAATTTGTATTTAGTTAGCACACATCTATCGATCATGAAACCCATAAACGCCACATGCTCCACGCGGCCCAGAAGAAGGCCATTATTCCTGTCGTGCTACGAAGCCGGTGCAATACAATCCAGAAATAGTGTATTATTTTAATCTATTTAATTTACATAAAACTAACATAGTGCACCCTGGGATCTTCCTTGAGGACTGATCCGGGGAGTTTTTCTAACTTTGGAAAAACTCAGCACACAATATTAACAAATAACTCGCCTCTGACGGGACATAAAAATACCGCTGTATGCCGCACGGTGTAAAAAAATTTTTTTTTTTTTGTATTAAAACCTAATATCACGATTAAGTAAACGGAATTAGATGAACTTTAGTTAGAATATAGTTTGAGTTATGTGGAATAAGAAAAAAAAAAGGTAAATATATATACATATGTATATATATATATATATATATATATATATATACAATACACGGTTCATCATATTTAAGTGGATTCTCTTGAAAACTGAAGAAGCTAAGACAACTTTTCTCGATAGATTTAAGTTCAGTAGACAAAAATTTGTAAGTCGCATAGTTTTTTTCCAAAAAATATTATAAATATTGAAAAAGGCAAAGATTTTATCGCTACAATCGCAAAATGGGCCTTTTTTCCTTGAATTTTGGGGCCCCTGAAAACTATTGTGGGCCTTCCCAATATCTTTCTCTTATTCCACATAACTCAAAGTATACTCTAACCAAATTTTATCCAATTCCGTTCACTCAATCGTGAGATATTAGATTTTAATACAACAAAATTTTTTTTTCACACTGTGTGCCGTCCGGCTGGGCTGGCTACGTCAGACCCAGCCGGTTGTCCTAAGACGCACAACGATTTATGTTAATATTAATCCTCTCGCTCTAATACGCTTGTAAGTATAACAAGTACCACGCACAAGGTCATCGCAGTCATTATCATCAGTTTCTATGTACCACGTATCTCTTTCAAGATCCTTCATAAACCTCTATGCAATATTATTTTTGTTACGTTCGCTTTTATCAACTATCACACTACAAGTTATTTAATCTATAAGACCTGTTAAAAACCAGGCGTACGTCTGTGTCGCAGGCAAGGCTTAACAAGTTGTTTCAACAATTTCCATTTGTAACACTATATCGTCATTATACTTGTTCAAACATTATCATGTACTATATAATTTAATTGAATCAATCATTCCGTTTATCCAAGAAAATTACCATCTCTTTCATTATTACTTTATTATATACATATTTTAACAAACATCTCATCTAATTTTAATAATATAATAACATTCTTCCCACGTCATCAATTATGATTTTCGCAAAAATCTTTAGGAACAACAACCCCCATAGTGCGTATGTCGACTATTGATCCAGTTTTCATGTACTCGAATTATTCTTTCGCTTCGTATAATATTTCATTTGATCGTTGTTATTTGCCGCGGGTGTACGTGTAACATTATCATTGTGCAGAATTTTATGCGTTGATCTTTATCCATCTTGCTACGAGATTTTGACATAAATAAAGTGAATAATGGCTTTGCGCCCCTCGTATAATATCAAACCTAAAAATACTGTTTATTTATTTACCTCACCCTGCTATCTTGCTCTGTGCCACAATGTGCCCAAATCAAATAATCAAGATTATTTGTTGGTATTGAGCGAGTTATTCAGCAAAGCGCAAGGAGACAGGGCAAGAAAGAGAACAAAAGATTCAGCGTGAAACGTGGTCTTTATTCTTTAGCGTAAACGAGACGTGCGTGTATGTCGGGATGTCGAGACGAACTAAGCGCTCAGCCTTCCTTTCTCTGCGGCGGCTGAGAAAGGGGGAAAAGGGTCGCTCGTGGTGGGGAGCTATGCTCACTCTACGCGCAGCGTAGAATGGCTAGCGTTCTTAAAGACTAGCCCGGGAACCCTCCTGGGTGTTCTTAAATCTAACATGATTGAACAATCTTTCTACGATAATTAATATTCATATTTTGCTTAATTCAATTGTAGTCACAATAATTGATTTACAAATTATACAAATAGCAGTCCTTATTTACGAAATTTTAACTTTGTATATCACAATTAAATATTTATATTATTCAGGCAAAATATAGGAACTTGCAACCTTTATTGAAAAAAATCTAATCATAGCAGCTGGGAGTTCGATAACATAGTTTAGTATATACACAATTGTTGATTGCTTGAAACATATCAATACAATTTTTCCTCTGGTATTTGTATATTGTTGTATCTATATTATATCGCTGTATCTCTTACCAGTAGATTGCATGGCATACGCCTAAGGATTTACAAGTAGGAGAGATATCTTCCCTCCTCTTGTTGTGATGATCCGAGCAACATCTCTTCTCGTGTCTTGCATTGCACCGCTGATTCGTTAAGAGCTAGGGATTTTAATCTAAGTTTATCTTTCCATCAGTGCGGGTAACCTTAGATCTGCGACACATCTAGTGCATCTATCTTTCTCCTCCACGCTTCGGGTCCGGACGCGAACATTACTTCGTATTTTATATTTATACTATAAATACGGATCAACCTGTTCCATCTCAAAAATCACTAAGCATTGTCTAACCAAGAACAGTACGGCTTTTAACATAAACACTCTACGGTTCATACCATTAAGCGCTTCCTCACTGACACAAATAAATACTTAGATAATCACGAAAAGGTCGCATCTGGTCTAATCGATCTAGAGGAGGCCTTCAATTCTGTTTGGCTCAAAGGTCTCTTTTTCGAACTCATGAAAAAAAAATTTCTTTGTTACCTCATAAGGTCTTCAGCAGGGAACCGTAATTCTCCAATATTATTTAATACATACAACTGCGGCATCTTAAACTTTTTCAACCTGAATTCCGGAAACAAAACCTATTCAATAGCCTTAACTGACGAACTCCTTCTATACTGCGCAGGAAAATATCCTAATAAGTTAAAAGAAACACTTAAAAACCTACGCAGCCAAATGCAAAACCATTCTCATTAGATTGCCGATATCTAGATTAAGTAGATCAGAAAAGTTGCATTGGAGAGATTTCCAAATTAAAGTTTACAAAATAAACGATTTAATCGCTGCCCCGCACAATGCGTCAAATACTTAGGCATACAAATTGACTGACTTCTCCGATTTAACAAATACCTAGATATACAGCTCGATAAAGTAAAGAAAGCTTTTCGAAGCCTAAACTCTTTTATAATTATTATCTTAAACCCAAAGCCAATATTATATGCTACTGCCAATGAATCAGCCCTATCTTATCCTACACTTGCCCTCTACGGTACAATCAAAGTGCCTCCTTAATGAATAGGATCAGGGTATTTCAAAGATACTGAGGTTCAGAATTTTTTTCTCACCCTTTATACTCTGTATATCTAAAAACTATATTGCTTAGACCCCAGCTTGTATTAAATAAATTTTAATCTATCCTAGCTTGATTCTTCTGTTTTTTCATATTAAAAACACTTAGCTTTTCACATAAGGCACTCGCCGATATTTACAGGTTCGCTGATGAACACACATGTATGCACACATATAGACACAAGTACACAAACTCACAAAGTATGCAGATAATCAAATATTATTAATAAATTCATTAAACTTTGATGGGGTAAGACTTGACGATGAAAGGAGACATTGACTTTTTTCCTATTCTGATTAACGGTTGTATTATCGGATGGTATTTTCAATTTACTGACCATGTTTTATAGAAGAAATTCGTATTCTTTTGAAACAGATCAATTTTTCAGATTTGTTAATTGCATTATCTAAATAAAACTACTCAGTTTCATTTGAATATTTTTATTGATCTGCTGCAGCAAAAAATAATGTTGAATTATAATGACCATTGATTCGTGTATAAAAGATTTTAGGGATTGTAATGATAATAACATATAAAATTTATAAGTTAATGATACGATTACAAAACATTATTAACAAGCCTATTTTCGCAATAGCATTATTCCAGCTAAGAAAACGGACTAAACTATTCCTGATAAAAGCTACACTACAGGATAATACTTACTTAACGGTAAGGTTAGGTGGGTCGGTATTTATTTGTTTCTGTTCCTTTTTGCGTGTAACGGGCCTAATCTTCCGTCACGACAGTGGTGACAATTCCATCTGTCTAGCATCCACGGCTATACCAGAGCCGAAATGGCAGTACGACACTGCAGGAGCCGTACGACAGTCCCGCCATCTATGACATGTCGTATGACACTTATGACTGTTCATGTCGCGTTGTTGCGGCCTATAGTTTTCGACTTGTTGAACGACGACAGCGCCACTGTGTGCTCTCTTTTAAATAGATGTGTTCTTATCTAAATAGTTCTTAATTCTGTAACAAAGGTTAAATAAGATATATATTTGTGGAGCAAATTATATCATTCTGTGCGTTAGAAGTATAAGCTAAATTATTTTAGCAAATTAATAATTTTCAGATTTTTCGTAAAAGACGTGGAATCATGCTAGCAAATTGTGTAAGGAGTAAAGTTGCCTTTGATTACTAATAGTGTTATTCTAGTTATATTTATGTAGTTTATGATTCGGATCGTTTGTCCAATCTTAATATTAAAGTTTACACTCCATATTTAATTAGTTTTTTCGATTTTAATTTGTTTTAACTTTTCAATTTTAAATTGTAAATTGTATTGCATATATTGTTGGTGCTGTTCGGGTTATGTAAGAGCGGGAAGGGGAATTTTGAATTTTGTGCCGTAGCACGGCAAGCGCTGCTGCGAGAGTGGTCGAGCGCATGTGCGCGCCGCTAAGGGTCTCTCCCGTTTGCGCGGGCTCCGGCGCGCGGGAGCACGTGCAGTTCAATTCTGACAGCTCCTCTCGAGTGTTCAGTTGACATTGCGCCTTTTTTTGTACTTGCGATTGAAAAAGCCTATTTGTTAATTGCGTGCGAATAGAGTCGTCATTATCGTCCTTTTCAGGACGATCGACACTCTTTATTGTATTACCCTGCGTTGCGTAGTGTGCGTGCAGTTTGCGTGCGGTGTGCTATTTGTGTGTGTTCTTCGAGTGTTGGGACTTCGGCCACGTGCGAGCTTCTTCGTCGTGTCGATCTCCACCCGGCGATTTCTACCTACGCGGCAGGGCTGAAAAGGTGTGCCCGTGGTCCAGGATTGGTGCCCTCGAGACGTCGAGGCGTCCTGCGACCGAGGAAGGTGCATCCCGCCAACGTGCCGTCAGAACTTTTCGTCGCGCCGTCCACGTCTCGTTCGGCGAATAAGACATTACACAACTAGGGGCGAAAGTTGGCTTTTTCAAGCGGCGCCCTCGACTCCGACTCGTGCTCAATCATCATCCAAGTCTGAAAAAGCCAATTCGCCCCTTGTTGTGTACCGTGCTTTTTATAATCAGGGCATCGATAGCGCTCTTTTGAACCTGCCTAAAAAAGCAGAATTTTTGAGAATTTTGAAGATTTTCGGTTTCAAAAATGTTTTAAATTTAAAAAATTTTTTAAATTTAAAAAATTTTGGAAATTTTGGAGGCGAAAATGCTGTTTACTTTCGCCCCTAGAGAAAAAACACTTTCGCCTTGAAATACATATATATATGTGTGTTTGGGAGTGTTTATATGTACATATACACACAAAAACACTAAAAGGCCTTTCGCCCAGGCTTGAAAAACTCGACTTTCGCTCCACTTTTTCGTAGGCGAAAACCGCGTTTTCGATGGATGTGTTATGAAAACAATATTATATCTGCACAAATATTTAATTGCAGCATCTCTTTTATCTGGACCTAATCTACTGATTACATCTTATGATATTCATATTCACAAACACAGAGATCTAAAAAAAGATCATACCTGCACAAATATTTAATCGCAGCATCCCTTTTATCTAGACCAAATCTACTGATTACATCTTATGATATGCATGAATACCAAAAGCATTCGTTATTTCATATTCTCAAATAGGTGGCTTTAAAAAAAACAGCATATTTACACAAATAATTATTCGCAGTATTCCTTTCATCTGGACCAATCTTAAAATAATCTTTATTCATCTATGTGTATACATATATCATGTGTATATAAGTCAAAAATAAAAAAAAATACATTAACCCATTAAGGCCTAGGTTAACCTAACTAGATTAGATAGCATCAAACTAACTGTTGGAAATATGGCATAACAAAATAAACGTATACGTGTCTTTTGCAAATGCTTATAAAAAATTATTCAAACAAATTACCAAAAAAGTCATTTTTCTAAAAACTGATTACGCCAACTGATTTTACGGGACAAATTACGACAAATACCTATATAATATTTTTTTCTCAGACCGCAATTTGTTAATGTTAAACGACAATAAACAATGGCAGGCTAGATAGCCAAAGTGTCTGCGCCAAATCCCAAGCAAAATCTACGTTCGATAGCATCGAACTAACTATTGAAAACGTGGCATAAGAAAAAAAAGTACCTGTGTTTTTTCTTCTGTTTTTTTGTTTATAAACAATTATTTAAACAAATTACCAGAAACGTCAATTTTTTGCAAATCTGATCACGCCAATCCATTCTATGGAAAAAATTACAACGAAAACCTGTATAACATTTTTTTCTCAGGCCGTAGTTTGTTAGTATAATTTGCAATAAAGATTTTGGCTATCTCGCCTGCCATTGTTTATTTTCGTTTTACACTAACAAATTGCGGTCTGAGAAAAAAATGTTATATTGGTTTTTGTCGTAATTTTTCTCGTAAATCGATTACCGTTTTGAGTTTTTGATAAAAAGGCTTTTTTGGTAATTTGTTTAAAAAAATTTTTATTAACAATTGCAAAAAACAAAAGAAAAACACGTGTACGTTTTTTTATTGCTAAAAACTAATTTAAATATTATACATTTAGCTTTTTTTTGGTAACCTGAATGATTTACGTTCAAAGAACATTTCTACCGTAAAATAGATTTAATTTTCTTTTTTACGAGTTTTCAAAGAATTTTTACAAAATAGACCAAATATAATTTTTGCTTTTCCCTAGAGGAAGCTTTGTAATAGTCAAATTTTTAGTATCGCTAAAACTCCGTAGAAACGCATTTGGAGGTGTTTGAAGTTCGAATCATGCGTGTTTAGAAAATGTCCGTGCGGATGGCTGTGTGTGTGTGTACATATACCGTTATGATTCTAGAACCACGCGACCCATTGTAATAAAATTTGACATGCATATATGTTTTCTGATTCTAAATTCAGGAAAAATTAACCCACCAACATGTATTTGTATCGGTAGACATGAAATGTACTAAGTTATAAGTGTCAAATTTGCATGTAAAACCACTTATTAGCCATTATATCATGTTTGTTTTCAACATAACTTCTACTAGTAGAAGGTCGGGCCCATTCTGAAACTTTACAGCTACTTTTTAGGCACTCGCCCCGTATAAAGAGTTTCGAAGAAACGTCTTATACCCAGAGCGAACGCCTATTGAATATGACCAAAAATGTTTTTTTTCTAATTCTTTCTAAGCTATTTTTACAAAAAGGTTTTTTCATAAAAGTATTCTGGCTATTTTGTAGAAAATTAAATTCTGAACAAATTTACAGTATTTACTAATTCTAAATACCTAATTGAAAAAAGTCTTTCTAGTAGCGAAGCCTCATTCTCCAAAAATTGACTTCCGTCAGTGCGCAGGACCTGATGTTCATAACAAGTGACCTTATATTACACAACATACTTGCTCAAAACAACTTTTTTTAGTCAAATTTACTGTGTATATTAAATATACTATATTCTTCATGATCACCATGTATATGCATCTTTCAGACATACTTTTGTAGACCAATAAATGTAGAAACTGATATTTCTCCACTATACCCATACTAAATTCTTGAAAAACTAAACTTTTCACACTTGCTTCTATGAAATACTTGTACAATGACTATATATGTTCAATATACTATATTCTAAGCCATCACTTAGCATATGTGTATATATATATATATATATATATATATATATATATATATATATATATATATATATATATATATATATATATATATATATATATTTGATATTTTATCCCTCTGCATAACCTTAAATCTTAAGAAAATATGAATTGCTTTCACTCTAACTATATTAAACACTTGCACTGTAACTGTATATTATTATACTCATCACCATGTACATATACGCATACTTTTACTAATTTTTATACGAAGTGACCTTATATTACACATCATACTTGCTCGAACCAACTTTTTTTAGTTAAACTCACTATATATATATTGAATATACTATATTCTACACTACGCCTAGACTAAATTTTCAAAATAACCTTATATTACACATACTTGCTCATATTTGCTTAAACTAACTTTTTTCACTTAAACTCTACACCATGCCTAGACTAAATTTTTAGAATGTTTTTGCCCTACTCCCTTTTACCTTTTTTCTGACTAAACCTTCTCTTTCTTCTGTCTTCGTGAATCATGTAATCCTGTTACTTTCTTATCACTCCTTTTTTTTTAAAGCACACGCATCATCACAATATATTATTGCACAGCCTGTAAGCAGTAGTTGACAGAAACAAGCCTCTACCGTTCACATCCTGTAAGCCTGTGAACGGTAGAGGCTTGTTTTTGTCAACTACTGCTTTATCATGTCGTACACAAAATTTGTGCTGCCCTGCTATTGCTGACAGCAGCAAGTCACTTATATTGCTTTTATCTATATATATATATATATATATATATATATATATACATTTAATATTTAAATGTTGCTTAAAATCTTGAATTGGTGAATTTTTTATTATACTCTTGCGTCCACCAAACACTTACATATGTGTAGATGTTAGTAACATACATAAACAACTACTGCATAGAAAAACCAAGTCTAAAATAATAAATCTTTAATCTTGCTTGCTCTGAACGTAACACTTGTAACGAGCAGCGAGATATTATATTCTCGCACGCTTGTTCGTCGCGAGAAATTAGGCTAGACCGGCATATGACGCCGACGGACGGCTGTACCGACGAAAGACCGAGGAGAAGAAGGTCGAGAGGGAACTGGAGCCCGTAGAATCAAGGAATCGGCAGACTTTTACTACCAGCGCGCGAAAAAGGAGCTCATCTCTAGAACCGCGAGAAGCCCGCTAGTGGGACGAATACGACTTATGTCCGTGAGGAATTTGCACGGGGAGCGCCGACAGGAACCGGGAATGACTCCTTCATCGTCTGAGGGGAAACTCTTCCCGACGCCTGGGATTGCATCGCCACGGTGAGACGTGCGAGTCGAGACCGACTCCTTGCGCCAGCGTACGTCTCGCGTGTGTTTACAGCGGGAAAGCCCGCGCGAGTCGTCGCTGACCGTTGCTCGTGGCCACCGAGCTTTGGTACGGTTCGCGCCAGTTATCGCGTCTATCTCGCGCCCGTATTATACGCCATCGCTTCGGGCGACGCGTCTTTTGTACATTATTCTAGTCTTTTATACATTATTCTAGTTTTGCTTACAATATAGTTTATTATTTCGTTGTTTACACTTCCGTGTTCTTATTCATCCTAACCCCAGCTACCCAGTTCGAGGCTCACGGTAAACCCTGTAGCTGGTGCAAGTCCGAACGCGAAAGCGAGGTGAGCCTCACTCACCTTGCGTTTGACAACGAGATTCTCTAAATTGCCCGCGGGGAAAGAGTGAGAGTTGCACTCTCGGTGACGCGTCGGCTATCGCGTCCAACGCATTAGAAAGCCCTGTTACACACTATGCCTTATAATTATAAAAATAGATATAAATTATAAAAATGTAAATCATTAACTCAAAGATATATGGTTACTGCATCACAGAATCGACTTCTTAAACAAATATTGAACAAGATACTTTTACTAAATCGTAATTAATGCATTGTATACATTAATTAAATTGTAACTAGATTATACATAGCAAATTATAACAATCATAAATAACAATCATTATTGCATTGAAAAAGTAATAATAATAATAATAATAAAAATTAAAATAAGATCAATATTTTAATCATAATTTTAACCGTAAACAAATATTTATGCAATTTTTGACTATAATGAAATATCAATGACATTATACTTTGCAATAAAATGCAACAAAATCATTTATATACAAGATGAACAATAATTTTAATAAATTAAAAATAATATACTTTACTAGTCACGTAGCTGATAGAAAAATTCTTCTGCTACAAACATCATAAACATTGAAGAACCTGCAACAATAAAATAAATTCCACAAAGTAAATGCTTAGTAGAAAAAGTTTTAAACAATAATTTCTCTTTTTAATTTATAATAAATCACTTATCTAATAATTCATGAAGCACTTGTGCAATTTAACAAATGATATACATACACGCAAATATATCACTAATAATTAGAGAAAAATAATAACTATCAAACACGCGTAACAATATTATTATGCACCAACAATATATGCAATACTACAATTTACAATTTAAAATTGAAAAGTCAAAACAAACTTAAATCTAAAATACTAACTAAATATGATGTGTAAATCATATTATCATCTTCAATATTAAAATTGGACAAACGATTCTAATCATAAACTAGATAAATATAACTATAGAATAACACGATTAGTAATCAAAGGCAACTTTACTCCTTACACAATTTGCTAGCATGACTTCATGGCTTTTACGGAAAATCTGAAAATTATTAATTTGCTAAAATACATTAGCTTATACTTTCAACGCACAGAATGATATAATTTGCTCCATAAATATAAATCTCATTTAACCTTATAGTAACAGAATTAAGAACTATTTGGATAGGAACACATCTATTGAAGAGAGAGCACACGCCACACAGTGGCGCTGTCGTTGTTTAACAAGTCCAAAACTATAGGCCGCAACAACCCGACATAAATCGTCATAAGTGTCATACAACATGTCGTAGATGGCGGGACTGTCGTACTGCCGTTCCGGCTCCGACATAGCCGTAGCTGCTAGACAGATAGAAGTGCTGCCACTGTCGTGACTAAAGATTAAAAGGAACAGAAACAAATAAATACTGACCCATCATGTTAAATAAGTATTATCCCGTAGTGCAGCATTTATTAGGAATAGTTTAGTCTATTTCCTTAGCTGGAATAATGCTATTGCGAAAAAGGTCCCGTTGATTATTATTTTTTAATCGTATTATAAACTTATAAATTTTATATGTTATTATCATTACAATCCCTAAAATCTTTTATACACGAATCAATGGTCATTATAATTCAACATTATTTTTTGCTGCAGCAGATCAATAAAAATATTCAAATGAAACTGAGTAGGTTTATTTAGATTATGCAATTGGCGAATCTGAAAAGTTGATCTGTTTCATAATAATACGAATTTCTTCTATAAAGCGTGGTCAGTATATTGAGAATACCATCCGATAATACAACCGGTAATTAGAACAGGAAAAAAAGACGATGTTTCCTCTCATCGTCAAGTCTTACCTCATTACAGTTTAATGAATTTTTAACAATATTTGAATATCTGCATACTTCGTGTGTGTATGTGTGTCTATGTGTGTGCATATATGTGTGTTCATTAGCGATCCTTTAAATTTTGGCGAGTGCCTTACGTGAAAAGCAAAGCGTTTCGCTTTTAGCGATGTTTTACTGAAAAAGGTATCTTTTTACTGTATTGAGGGTGTCGGAGTACAGATCAAACATTCAGATCTTTATATTTTAAGGTTCAAAATGCAAATAAGGTAGCCTTAACATACATATAGGGCTTTTAAAGTATTTCTATTGAAAAATTCAGAAAATGAAAAAAAAAAGTATTGGAGTAGTTTTAGTTAACAATGCATACCTTATGAGCTTACAAATCATTGAAAATAGGCAAAAAATGCAAATTGCTTGAAAACTCAACTTTGACCAGCTAGAACTCAAAGCCAAATGAAGGAATCGTGCTGAAATTTGTTTTATGAATCAGGTACAACATATAGAACATATATATGTGAAAATCCAGAAAAAACCGGACACTTCAGGGGGTCTGAGTGAACAAATTGGAAATTTGAGAGCACACCTATTAGACCAACTTTTTTGGGTTCCTTAGGCCACCCAGAATCCGAAAAACCTTGGGTTCCCAAGATTAAAAAATACCTTTTTCTTGCGGGGCAGTTAAAATACTCTAATGGGAATTTAACACGGGGAAAATTAACAAAAACCAGGAAAATGCCACTTTTTGTCTGGAGGCGCAATTTAAAAATGTGTTTTAATAGAATTGAAGTATTAACAAAAAGAATTGATTCGAGGGCTGGTGGGTTAAAAATGGTTGCCTCGGGAAAAAGTTGTCTAGGCTTGAAATAACAAAAAATCACCAATTCCTCAATTTTTTACGAAAATCAGCGATTTTTCTTATTCTCAAAATCCATATAACTTTTGATCCCAGCAGTTAATTTCGACCACCCGGGGCTTAAATTGTAGCTCTTTTCTTTTTCTTTCGCTTTCAAAATTTAAATTAAACATTTTACAGGTTTATCAGCTATATATATATATATATATATATATATATATATATATATATATAGCAATGAAAAAGATCAAAAAACAGCCATAATTGATGGGCATATATATATATAGGGCATATAGCTGATCGGAAAATAAAAATGTTAATCTGATTCTTGAAAGCGAAAATAGAGCTACAATTTAAGCTCCGGATGGTCGAAATTGACTGTTGGGCTCATAAGTTATAAGGATTAAAAAAAAAAAAGAAAAATCGCCGATTTCCCTAGTCAAGCCAAGACAACTTTTTCTCTAGGCAACCATTTTTAACTCACCAGCCCTCAAATTAAAGCTCTCTGCTGATACTTCGATCCTAGTAATACACATTTTTGGATTGCACCTTCATACACTGAGTGGGTAAAGTTGTATCGTGGCTTGTTTTCGATCATTTTCTCCGTGTTAAATTCCCATAAGAGAATTTAAACTGCCCGGCAAAAAAATAGGTATTTCTTAATCTTGGAAACCCAAGGTTTTTCGGGTTCTGGGTGGCCTAAGGAACCCAAAAAGTTGGTCTGGTAGGTGTGCCCTCGAATTTTCAATTTGTTCACTCAGACCCCCTGAAGTGTCCGGTTTTTTCTGGATTTGCACATATACAGTTTAGGCATATATATATATATATATATATATATATATATATATATATATATATATATTTGCCTAAACTGTATATATATATATATATATATATATGCGTTTTGCTTTGTACCGTAGTCTTGCGGCGTAAACACGTCGATTTCTGGAATTAAGTGGTGACTAACACACCTATACAGCGCATTTCTATTTATTATTGTAAATTCTATTATCACTGGCTTAATCTCGTTCGAATTTCGCTTTTGTTCTCTTATTTTCGTTGTTCAAGGCCAGTCTACCATGGCACCAGCGCTGAGGAAGCTGATAGCTTCGCAGGCAAGGCGTTTGGCGAAAATCAGGGGCTTGCAGAGTTGTTTAATCGCTAAACTGCTTACGTCTCTCAATAAAAACATTCTCCAGGCTTTAGTCGACGCTTTGACGAAGATCTGGGATAAGGCTCGGAAGACTTTCTCGGAGATCGTCGCCAAAGATGATGCTGAGGCGGATCCGAACGTCACCGAGGATAAATTCGGTGATATCTAGGGGGCGTATGAGAAGACTCTTGATGAGTTTTTAACTTTGCTGTCGCAGTTTGAGGTCGATGATTATTGAACACTTTCTGGCGGATTGCTGAATTTCACTGCGTTGTAACATCCAACGATGTTACTGTGCTTATATTAAAACTACACCTTTATCTTGCACTTTCGTGCGAACAGCAATAGCTGGGTGCTTTGAATGTTTGCTTAATGTAGGAATGAAAGGAAAATAAATTTTTTAGAAAATGACCCGGAGTTATTCGGATCTAAATTCTAAAAGAGTGAGAGAGGGATAAATGACCCGGTTTTAAACGGTTCACTTATCCAAGCGATAGGTTTAGGCAGGTGTAGAAAAGCTATGATAGCAACATTAAAGTTACTTACTTTTTACTTTTTTGTTGTTGCTGGGCGTCGTATAAACTCACACAGAGTTTATTTTTGAGGACTTTGGAGATATGTAGAAGAAAACTTTAGCCACGAATTATAATACTTACAAAACTAATTTATTCTTTTAGTTTAAAATTTAACTGTTCGCGTACAAAAACTTACGTGCGTACAAGCGCGGAATGAAACTTAAGTGCGTACAAGCGGGTGAATCTAACTATCGCGTACAAGCGCGAGAAATCTACCGAGCTTACTTAGAGCAGGGACCGAAGTGATGAACAAATCTGATGTTTGGCAGCACAAAGGGCCTAGAGTCCTCCATTCTCGATGTTGTTAAGGTCGCGTTCCGCCTAGATGCCGAAAATTAGCGAGTGAGAGAAGCTGTTATATCTGAGCTTTCCCTCACTTACGCCGAATTTTCGCATCTCTCCTCCTACGCAGCTTCGGTCATTGAGTGAAGTATTATACAAAATAATCAATATTATAAATTTAATGCTTGTGAAATTCTCTACAAACCGATACCAAATAACTATATTTGAACTTAATAATAAAGTTTTTCTGCGCGTTTGTTAAAGAAAATATTATAAATAAATGAATTTACTATTGAATTTACTAATGAAATTTATACATTTCATTTGTTTACAGCCTCAATATTTATTCTAACTCATTTTTTATTTTTAAAATTCAATAACTTAGCAATGCATCGTCATAACAACCGTAGCTTCACACCGACCGATTATTAAAACTCTGCAAAATGATATACTTTACTGCAACAATCGTAGCTTCACACCGACCGACTGTCGCAACAAAATATATGATAAAATTAAAATAAACAAATTGCGACGTTGTAAACGTCGCAGCCGCGTCGATACAAGGAATCTTAGTCGATTCGGCCAAGCCCTGAGTGCGCGGAAGAAACAAGCGAGTCGGCTTGTTGTTGTCGGTGCCGGCCTGTCCTCGAGTTCGACGTCGGCGCGAGAGCGAGCATCGTTGGCGCGAGAGCGAGCCTCGTCGGCGCGCGCGCTGATTGGTCCTCCGCATGTCGCGAGCCAATCTGCGGGCGCCGATGCGTGGCTCGTTATCCGCGCGGACTGAGAGACAATCGGGCGCGAGCAAGAAGCGCGGGCCCGACTAGCGCGAGAGGAAAGTGAGCGCGAGAACGAGCGGGAAATCCGCTAGTTCTCTCCCGACTGTCGACGGAACACGTCAACATTTGCGAGAGTTTCGTGTCCTCCTCTGTTTGTCGACCCGAGGTCGACAATTAGAGGAGAATAGGGAGAGTCACCCGACTGCGTGACAGTGAGTGTGTTACAGCTGCAGCGCGTTGGCACTAGGAAGTGCCGACGCCCGGACGAGCCAGCGACCATCCATATCAGCACGAGAGGAAGGAAGCGAGCCAGTCCGCAATCATCATCGAGAGGACGAGAGCAGCCAGCAACATCGGCGTGGGAGAGCCGAAGAAGCTAGCTGTCACAAGGTCCGGGAGGAGTCCAGGAGGCGTCCACCAGGAGCCTTGAGAGAAGAGAGCGAGTAAGAGAATGAGAGAGAGAGAGAGAAGAAGAGAGAGGGAGAGAGAGAGGGACGAGAGTGAGCATACGCTGTGTGGGATAAGTACGTGTGAGAGAGAGAGAACGTGAGAGACGAGAGTATTGGTGTACAGTACGGGCGCATACTTAGACATCTTCTGCGCGATGCGTCTAGCCAGCGCACGCGAGAGAGAGAGAGAGAGAGAAAGATCCAGCATAAGCTCTGCGTGGCTAAATTGTGCGGGGGAGGCACTACAGACACCTCGTTGTAGGAAAGGGCCGGGCAAAATATTGTGTGATTATTTTCTCTTCTCCCTAGCGTTCTCCCAAACGTGACGATCGCGCCAAATCCTACTTTAAAGAAAAATCCTAGTGCATGCGAGGCTCTAGGTGTTGCGCCCCTGTGTTGGGAGGCACAGCGTCGCAAAATAGACACTTAATCGATTCATAAATTATGCACAAGAAGCGAACTGTATCAATCGAAAAATATACAGTTTAGTGCTAAATAATCAATGAATAAATCGCGTTATTAGTTTGTTGTTTGTAAAATTATAACTACACTATAAGCTGCAAACAAACTATGCATTTATATACATTTATGTAGAATTACCTGGCCAAAACTGTTGCTAAAAGCGAACGTATGCAATTTAAAAATTGAATAGTTTATACAACAGCCTAATCAAAAATAATTCTAAATAAATATTTCGAATTTGACATAAATAGAAAATTCCGGGATGGGAATTGGGAATGGGATGCAAGCGTGCGTATCTCCCGAAACTGTCCCTGCAATAAAAAAAGGTCCGAGCCTCGTAGGCTGTCTTAATTACGGTCGCTCTAGACGCTACCGATATCTTAGGCAAACACAGCTGCTCGTCATAAAATTGTGCTCGGTCCGTCGCGCCGAAAACTTTCTCGTTCCGACTAATGCGAAGAAAAACTTTACTATCGCTATTGTAGTTCATCCGCTGATGCCTCTCGTCGATGCGCGCAGCTCAAAAGGTTTACGATAGGGCTATCTGTCCCTTGCTTTCTCTCTTCAGGCCCGCATCTCCGAATTTGTTCTGGACGAGCGTCACGTACGTATTTATGCATTTTTGAAAATTAAAGTTTAAAAAATTTTTAAAATATTGAAAAAATTGCACGACGTGACAGCGTCAGTTTCTGGGTTTACGAAACTCCCTAAAATTAACCTCCCTTCGTTTTCAGGTAACTATGAAAATTGGGCAATTTTCAGGGATAATTTTAGGAACATGGTGCACGATTTGCTTTGGATTCCCGATGCAACTCAATTACAGCACTTGAAAATGTACTTGACCAGTAGCACGGCTGATTAAGTTAAGAAAATACCAACTGCCAACGCTAACTATGCAAGCACATGAAAGGCGTTGTAGTTTCGTTACCATAATCCCAGGCTCATCACCACCAGGCTTTCATGGGGCTTCCTTATCTTAAAAAGGAATCAGCTTTAAGGTTACACTTTTTTATTGATGAGGCTAAGCGTATCGTTCTTTCTTTGGAGAACTTGAAGATGCCGGTAGACCAGTAGGACATGTGGTTCGTTTTTCTCTTGTCTGAGCGCTTAGTTCTAGAGTCTCGTAGTCGATGGGAGTCCTTAGTTAGCGAAAAGGAGTAGAAGTTGGTCGATGCAAGGGCAGTTGGAGGGCAAAAAGTAGCTAAGTCGTCGTACACTACGGCGACATTCTACGAGTTCATTGCATTCCTTGTATCCTCGTAAGGTTTTCCACGCGAACTCTTAGCAATGTCCTCTCTGTGCTGATCCACGCGTGCTAATGCGATGTGCCCAATATAAGGACAAGTAGCACCAGGATCGCCATAAGGAGGTTAAGCAGCTGCGGCTTTGTTTCAACTGCCTGAGACATCATTGAGCGAATTCTTGTTCCTCTTCTGGTCGTTGTTCGAAATGTAAGCAGAAACATCACTTCTTTCTTCATGATCCGAGTAAAAGCAGCCAAGGATCGTTGTCTACTGCGCCAAAGAACGACCAAGGAAATTCTAGTAGCGGCTCAGCGGTGGTCTTACATTCTGCTAAGTCCTTGGTGTCTTCAAGGAAGATTTTCCTAGCCACTGCACGTGTGTTGGTCGTAGGCCCAAAGAACAAGGGCACGTATGTTCTGACGCTTTTATATCATGGCTCAGAAGCGCCGTTTGTGTCCGAGGCCAGCGGTTTTGGACTCTTGAGGAATTTTTGTCGTCATCTTTTAAGATGAAGCCAGAGGATGAGAGATGCGAGAGAATCTTTTAGGTCACTCACCGAAGGGACGCACAGGAGTCAAAACGTGGTGAAGCTGCCTTTGAAGTCTGATATTCCGTCAGTGGGTGCAGAAATTCGACTTATAACTTTTGTTTCTCTCTTAAATTTGCATCGTTGTTTTTCACGTGATTCGAGGCTTGCCAAGACGTTTCGCGAAATCATGGAGTTCTACGAGAATTTAGGGCACATGACGCGCGTTCTACTGTCGAAGATCCACAAACCTGACACCTGATATCTGCCTCACAATCCAGTCGTGCAATTGCTTCTGTTAATATGGAAGTTGAGAGTTGTGTTCGATGCTTCTCGGCGTACGAAGGACGGGCACTCGCTCAATGCTTTTTTGTTAAAAGGACCTTTGTAGCAGAGTGACCTTTCTTTAATTATTTTGAATTGGCGTAAGTATCGTTTTGTATTCACGGACGATATAATCAAGATGTTTTTGCAGATACAGGTGAAACCAGAACATCAGGATTATCAGAGAATTGTCTGGTCACCCGACACAGCATCTGAACCAGTTGATTTTCGTCTGACTATTGTCACCTATAGGACGGCTTGTGCTCCTTATTTAGCAATTCACACTCTCTCTCAGTTAGTTAAGGATGAAGGTCATCGGTTTTCACTGGGAGCTCATTGTCCGGAATCAGAGACGTACGTTGACAATGCATTCGCAGGGGTTGATGATTTGTCGGTTGCAATTCGGGAGAAAGCCGAGCTTACTGAATTGTTAGCTTCTGCGGGAATCGAATTGGACAAGTGGGCTGCGAACTATTGGGAGCTGCTTCCAGATTCAGCACAGCAGGTCTCGGAGAAGCGGATCGGTAAAGATGAGTCGGTCAAGGCTTTAGGCGTTCACTGGGTTTCATCGCAGGATAATTTCAGATTTAACGCTGTTAACATTGAGAACGTGGCTGCAGCAAACACAAAAGGATCCATTCTCTAGAATATCGCTTGCTTATTCGACACGTTAGGTTGGCTTGCTTCAGTCACGGTCATGGCGAAGATTTTGATGCAAGATATGTGGATTCTGAAGTGCGATTGGGATTTACCTTTATCAGCTGTGATTCGTAAGCGCTGGTATGATTATTGCAAAGATCGCATTGCCATCTATGTCGATCAAGCGTTGGTTAGGTGGTACGGCTACTTGCTTGTTACGTCCAGACTACTCTTTATTAAATAGTCAAGAACGTAATGATATGGGTAGTGGCAAAGGCTGTAAAAATGTTAATTGCGCCTAACACTCTCACTGTTAGTAGATGTAAATTAGAAACTTTGCAAATGTACGGATAATAAAGATTTTGCGTGATATGGGTCGAATGTATAATTTACCGCCAATTGTCAAACCGATGCGTACCGAGCCCGCGACTGACTACGAACTGCTCGTTTGAGCGCGTATAAGGCTTTTTGAATCCTTCGTTTGTAACGTAATTTTTACAATATTTACAAACTTAAAATTACGGAAAATGTATAAGTTAAGGGTAGCGCTCGCTTACAACGTCACGAATTGCTGATTGATCATTTCGCCGAATCGACACTGACATGCATTCGTCCATATATCGAAACCGTACAACGCAGGCAATGCATTTTTCTTTCGAGAGTTTAAATTTCAATGTTTGTATTTGAAAGATTATCATATTTTTAGATTTTCAAATAAATTTATGTGGTGAGTTGTACGACGTAACATGCTCTTACCAGATCCATGGGTTTCCGGATGCTTCTTCTCGAGCGTATGCTGCTGTGGTTTATCTGCGAATCGACGAGGGTAATGGATATTTCCGGGTTTCTTTATTAGCGGCTAAGTTGAAGGTAGCTCCAGTGAAATCGGTGAGCATTCCTAATTTCAATAAGCAGCTCTTCTAGTCAAGCTCATCCTGCACGTGACTAAGCTAGAGTTTCTGCGAAACCGAGTTGCCGTCGGCAACGTGAGCTCACGTTCCGACTAAAGAGAATCCAGATGACTTAGCGACGCGAGGAGTTTAACCGGGAAAGTTGGCTAACTGTGCTCTTTGGTGGCAGGGCCCAGCATGGCTATCCATGCGTCCAACAGAGTGGCCTCCGCCTGCTGACCCAGTTCGAGTTAATTTCGCTCGTCTAAGATCCGAGGAATCCGAGATTTTAACTCGATTCTCGTCTTTGATTAGGCTCATTTGGGTAATAGCGTTTTGGAGACGCGCTCTCGATCAAATTTGGAGCAGAAGAATGCCGATAGAGAGCGAGTCGTCTTCCTTTCTGACCACTGCTGATCTCTCTGCAGCTCGGGTGACAGTCATTTGTTTGGCTCAAGCAGGGGCGTTTGCTGAGGAGATAAAGCTGTTAAGATGGGAAAGTAAAAGCCGAAGGGCAATCGGCTCAGCAATTTAACCCGTTTTTAGGCAAGGAAGATGGTCTCTTGCACGTAGGAGGCCTATTGGCTTACTCCGGTCTCTCTTTCGATCGAAAACACCTCCCGATTTCTCCGCAGAATTCTGCTCTTAGTTTGTTGTTTGTTTGACACGCTTATCACCAGTGCCTTTATGGCGGTCTCACCTCGACATCGAGCATTCTAATGCCTCAGGTTTGAATTTTCAAAGTCCAAACAACACTGAAGTTGCATGCAATCAGCAGTAGAAACGTAAGGTTACAATCAATCTTGTTTATACTTAAAAATTTTTACGAGCCGTCTTCTGCGGAAGCTACGGAAATTTCCAATAGAGTTGGTGTACGATTGCATCAGGATTTTCGAAAGCATCATCATCGATGTCGGATAAGCTTGTATTTCTAATTATTCTATAAGTATTCAAAATTTTTTCTCGCGACTGCCTCACGTAAGGTAACCTTCTAACCTCTCTCTATCTCTGTCACTTTGTTGAATTCTAAATTCAAAGTTCGAAGTTAATTTTCCTAAGCGGAATGCATGTTTCAGTAAAAAAAAAAATATACACTTGTTCTGTTATTTGTTATTCTTGGCAGTCTTCGCGGGAGTTGTGCCTGTCTAGCGTGCGTCAAATGAGTTGTGCTACTTATGAGGGGAAATTTGAACAGTGCTACTCTTCGTAGGAAGCGACGATATAGCCTTAATATGATAATCAGTATTGTATACTGCATTTTTGTATACAATATTCGATAAAGCATGTTTGCATGTTGAAACTCATCTACAAATATGTACATAGAACCAGCAAGTTCATACAAAATATTATGCATACATGTATGCACAGAACAGTGCAGTAACTCATGCATAAATTTCGCGAATTATGTGCAGATATTCCACCATAATAGCATGCACAGCAACCTAGGTGCATATTCATATACAGTATATGATGCAATATCTCATGCAGATGATCGAGCATATATGTTTATAGTTTTTTCTGCAGATGTCCATGCAGTAGCTCATGCATTATGTCATACAGTCAGGTATGCAGGATCATATGCCGAATATTTTCGTAAGGGACCTCTTCTCTCCTACGACATGTTGCTCGACTCTGCCCTCTAGCTTTGGACGAAAGCGTCATACGAAGGCGGGCGAAACGTTCGGGTTATATAAGAGAGGGAGTAGAATTTTGAATATTGCGCCATATCGCGACAAGTGCTGCGGTGAGAGCAGTCGAGCGCATGCGCGCGCCGCTTAGGGCTTCTCCTTTTTGCGCGGGCTTCGGTGCGCACGAGCACGTGCAGTTCAATTTTGACAGCTCCTCCTGAAGAACCAGTCACTTTATCTTATCAGCGTACATTTTGTACATCGAGCAAATCAGCTCATCGAGCATTTCAGATTTTCATGTCTTCACGAACGTCCCTTTTAGGACAGTTGACCTTTTTTTTGTAGTATGCGTCGCGTTGTGTGTGAGAGTTATTCGAGCGGTGTGATTTGTGAGTATATCTCCTTGTGTTGGGACGTCGGTCACGTGCAAGCTTCCTTGGCGGGCTGACCTCCACCTGGCGACCGTCATCTACGTATCAGGGCTGAAAGGGTCTGCCCGTGGTCCAGGATAGGCTCCCTCGAGACGTCGAGGCGTCCTGTGACCAAGGAAGGGCATCCCACCCACGTGCGGCTAGGGCTTCTCGTCGTGCCGTACACGTTCGTGGCTTCGAAGGTAGAAGAGCTCTTGAGCGTGCGAAAAGTACCTCGCGGCGATAGCGTTAATTGGAATTGCGTTTCTCTCTCTCTTTTTTTGCCTATCTTAGAGTCTCTTTTATTTGTATAATTTCCTTTGATAATTTAGTAAACAGTTCGCTTGCCCCAGCTTTTGTCTCTAATTCGTTAGAGTTTTTACGCTGAGGCAAGTCGTCTTTTTCCTATTTTGTATAATATTAATACGACTTCCCGACCTTCCCTTACTCATTCCACTATTTTAATTTTAGTATATATACGGGTGGTTCTCTGTGAAATCGAGGATATGAAAATTTTTAATTCTGCCTAAACTGTATATATATATATATATATATATATATATATGTTCTATATGTTGTACCTGACTCCCGAAAAAAAATTCAGTGCGATTCCTTCTTTTGGCTTTGAGTTCTAGCTGGTCAAAGTTGAGGTTTTAAGCAATTTTTGCCTTTTTTGCCTATGTTCAATGATTTGTAGCTCATAAGGGATGCATTTTTAACTAAAACTACCCAAATACCATTTTTTGTGAAATTTTCTGAATTTTTCAATAAAAATACTTTTAAACCTTAAAAAATAAAAATATGAATGTTTGATCCGGACACCGACAACCTTAATACAGTAAAAAGATACCTTTTTATAGTAAAAAAGTAGCTGTAAAGTTTCAGAATAGGCCTGACCTTCTACTCGAAGTTATGTTAAAAACAAACATGATATAATGGCTAATAAGTGGTTTTACATGCAAATTTGACACTTATAACCTAGTAAATTTCATGTGTACCAATTCAAACACATGTTGGTATCGGCAGTAATGAATTATACTTGGTTATAAGTGTCAAATTTAAATGTAAAACCACTTATTAGGTTTATTTTCTACTCCTAGTAGAAGGTCAGGCGCATTCTAAAACTTTACAGCTACCATCTTTTTACTGTATTGAGGTTGTTGAAGTCCGGATAAAACATTCAGATTTTCATATTTTAAGGTTTAGAGTGCAAATATGGTAGTTTTAACATACATTTAGGGCTTAAAAAGTATTTTTATTGAAAAATTCAGAAAATTTTACAAAAAAAAAGTATCTGGATAGTTTTAGTTAAAACTGCATCCCTTATAAGCTATAAATCATTGAAAATAGGCAAAAATTGCTTGAAACCTCAACTTAGACTAGCTAGAGCTAACTTAGCTAGAACCCGAAGCCAAATGGAGGAATCGCGCTGAAATTTTTTTTGGGAGTCAGGTACAACATATAGAACATATTTATACAGTTTGGGCAAATTTTTATCTATGATTTCACAGAGAACCACCCATACATATATTTTATACTCATTAGCTTTTCTGCAAAGTAAGAGGGATTTCCAGCAGCGGATCGTAGCATAAGTGCTGCTTTTCCTTGTGTTATATTTCTTAGCTTGAAATCTCCTGTATTTATGATGTCTAAGTAAATAAGTAATTTGTCGATGCTTGATAAAAATTTTGCGTCTGCTGACATGAAATAAAGGACATCGTCTGGCTTATGAGTTACGCTTTTGTTTAAGAATTTTATTTCGAACTTAGATTATGGTTATTTCATTATTTCTAGATTGAATAATTCAGTAGGTATAGTGTTTGACAAGCTGTGTGTTTCCCTCACAGGGTCAGGATTTGCCTTCTGTGTTGACAACTCGTCTATTTCTAAAAGTTCATCTATGGTGATTTATGGGCCGTAATTTCGGATTCTTGTAAGAGATTTCCATAATGTTTTCCTTATAATAGGTTTGACGTGGCCCTCCAATGTGGGCTCATTTTGTATTCGTCCTTCCATCGGTAATCTCCTGCTTTAAATGCGTCAAAAGTTGTTACCAGGACTATTTAAGATCCAGAGCTGAACAGCGAACTGGTGTAAGTTAGGCTCCGTTCAATTAATTGGTTGCCCTGAAATGGGTGGATTTTGATGGTGATGTCAGAGAGCGTAGATTTTATGTGTGTGTGTGTCTGTGTGTGTGGAGAAGGGGGGGGGGGTTAGGGATTCTAAGTCCAGGGACGACTGTGTGGCCATGGACTAAAGAACACGTCAATTTAAGAACTGTTAGTTTAGGCAGGTAACCGCAGACTGGGGGCGGCAGGCTGAGAGGTAACAAAAGACTACCCTAAGGTCATCAAAGGTTGCTTGCATTTTTTTACTCAAATCCAATTTTGACCGTTAGTTTAAGTAGGTAACCGCAGACTGGGGTCGGCAGACTGAAAGGTAACAAAAGACTACCCTTAGGTCATCAAAGGTTGCTTGCATTTTTTTACTCAAATATATCTTTCATACTACATATATATCTTAAAATAAATAGAGTCACAGCAAGATATATGGATTAAAAGTAATTACTCCGACATTTTGCCCATACGAAAATAACGTGCAGAGATCTGTGCATAAATCCCTACAGAGATGTTTGCACAGATCTCCGCACATTATTTTGATAAGGGTGCTACCAAGCATTTCTTACCATTTACAATTGGTTTGACAAAATTTCAATTTATTTTACCCCTTAAAATAATGAAAAATTACGAAATCTTTGTCAAATTTTCTATTTAATGATCCCTATACGACGCTGCAAATATTTTTAAATGGCTTCTAAATGGTGGATGATTGTGGCACGGATGATAGGCACTAGAGGCATGAAAATTTCAATATATTTATAATTTATTTCAAAATGGACAACCGTTGCATAATATTTGTTACGTATTTTTATTACATACATTTCACCCGATCTCCAGCACGAATGAGTACATGGAGAGTTACATATTTTAATTACGTAATTAAAATACACATAAAGAATAGGTAATAAAAACACGTATTTCTTTTTAACGGGGAGCACTTTATGAAAATTTCATAAATTTAGGATAAAATATTCTATTTTGTTGATTCAACTATTTACTTATAAGTTAATATTATATTAAAATGAATACACGTTACAGGAATGTCCGATGTGGCTTATTACAATGTCAAGAAGGAAGTAAACAACCTGCAATCGACGGTATTGATACTCAATATTCAAGAACAATAATATCTATCAAAGGCAAAGAATACGAATGCAAGTAAGTGTTAATATTTTTTATAATATTCCGGAAAATTATTATGGTTGACAATCACATAGCATTTCATACATATTTATAACAACAATTCTTATATTTGTCGAAGTTAATTGTGACTCAATAAATTCTGTAGCAAGTATTGATTGTAACCATAGATTAAAAAAGTAATGAAATCAATAAAAAGTAGTCAAATTTTAAATATATCAATAATACTAGGGTGGGTTCCGCTTGCCAACCCTCAATTTCAATTTTAAATATACATATAACTGTAAAAATAATTAACAAGGATGCTTTATTTTTGATAAATCTACATCTAATCTTCAATTAGATATGAATTACACAAATTAAAAGAATAATTTTGAAAAGTACAACCATCTTATTTTTTGTATAAGATAAGAATTCGCTTTGTGTTTAAATGATTTTTCTATATATAAAATTAGGAGAAATTAACTTGATTTTTTTTTTTAATTTACGATTTTGCTCAGTTTTTCGCACGAGATGATTTGGAACATTCAGGTTAGATGTGAGAGAATCATGAAACACAAAGCAGATTTTCACCTTGAATTTATAGTGAGATTGATTCTTCTTGGAGTAAGTAATGATTTGTGTCAGTGTGCTGCTTTCCCACACAGCATGAAAGATTTCTATGAAATATTTCGAAATATTCCATAAATATTTTGTTGGAATCTATGAAATTCCTTTTTAAATATTTCAATATGTTCTTTAGGAAATCTTACATAAATATTTCATAAAATATTGCTCAGAATTATTTACTTAATAATACACTGAAATATTTTGCGGAAGATTTTTGGAATCTTTTTTAAACATTTCTTTGGAACTTTTGTAACGAATTTTTAAACATTTATCAAAAAATTTATGAAATATTTCATAGATATATCTTGTAAACTTTTACATAATTATTCCTTCATTATTACAATGGAATATTTCTTAAAATATTTATGAAATAATCCTTTAATATTTTATTGGAACTTTTCAAATAAATTTTGGATATTTCTTGAAATATTTCAGGATTATTCCATACATATGTCTCGAAAACTATCATGTAATTAGTTCGGAAATATTCCAATGGAACATTTCATGAAATACTTATGAAATAATTCTTTAATATTTTATTGGAACTTTTCAAATAAATTTTGGATATTTCTTGAAAGATTTCAGAATTATTCCATACATTTGTCTCGCAATCTTTTATATGATTATTTATGCAGTATTCCAATAGAATATTTCTTGAAATATTTATGAAATAATTCTTTAATATTTTATTGGAATTCTTAAAATAAATTTTAACTCTAGCTGCCTGCGCATGAATTCACACTGGATCAATTATGTGTTTGTACCTGCTGTCAAACTGTGGAGTTATTCTTTATATTCAAAAACAAAAGGGGTTCGAATTAACGAATTAACAGTTTATCCGCTTACATGATTTCAATTATTTTTCGTATAATTTGATCCAAAAGTTTAATATTACTAACATTAACTAGTTTACGAAAGCCGATGGCGTAAAAGCAAAGATACAAACTGTTTGTGTATTTACTATAATTATATATATATATATATATATATATATATATATATATATGTATATATATATATATAATAAGATATATTCACGGTATCGTGGTACAGTCGCCGGACACAATAACTTTGCTTTACGCGCCACAACATGGCGGCGGGTCTCTTGTTGATTGGGCTTTCAGAACAAGGTGGCGCATCGGATTCGCAGTCGCATAGACAGCGAACCACGGCCATAAAAAGAAAAAGAAGGTTAGGACGGTCATGACGTCAGATATCGCTTTCCTGACAGTCATGACCGATCTAAGGAGTCCAATTAACAAGAGACCCGCCGCCATGTTGTGGCGCGTAAAGCAAAGTTATTGTGTCCGGCGACTGTACCTTCAAGCAATTCGGGAACATTTGAAGAATATTTCACGGAAGATATGTGGAATATTTCTGAATTATTTCAGGTGAAATATTTTATTAAATTTTTCAGAAATATTTCTGAATCATTTTACTAGTAACTTATAGCGATTATTAAACTTAGAAACATTTCAGAAGTGTTTCTCAAATCTAGGAAAGAAATATTTTATGAAAGCTTTCTTGAATGTTCCGGAATTATTTTACTGCAAATGTTCCAGTAAATATTAAACACTGAAAGAATTACGAAATAATTCAGAAATATTTTAAAGAAATTTTTATGGAAGTTTTCTGGAATATTCCGGAATTATTATACTGAAAATTTTCCAGTAAATATTAAACACTGAAATAATTCAGAAATAAATCAGAAATATTTTAAAGAAATATGTTACGGAAGCTTGCTTAAATATTCCAGAATTATTTCAAATACAAATCCCAGGAGACTGCGTGCCACAAAATAATTTAGAAACATTTCAGAAATATTTCATGAGAGATTTGCAAGGCGGGGCATTTTATGAAATGATATTATTGCAGTAATATTTCTGAAATATTTCGTGAAAAATTTCAGAAATATTTCTGAATTCTTTAAAAAAATATTTCAATATAGGAATTCGAGGGACATAACATTATTTCAGAAATATTTCGTCGAAAGATTCCTGGAAGATTTCAAATATTTCGTTCCAATATTTCCGAAATATTTCGGAAATATTTCATGCTGTGTGGGTTTCAACACTTGACTTTTTTAAAACTGATTTCACTACATTCATTAGCGTATATTGATGAAAATACTGAAAAACTTTTGTAAGCTATAAACATTAGACAATTTCTTTAAGGATTGCATAACATTTTAAAGGAGAAATCATAATTATAATACTAAGGTACAGAATGGTAAGGATGGGTACAAAACTTATAGTTGTCAACATTTTACTTTGTAAAAGGTGTTTTTTTAAACAAATTTCATAACCTTCTAATGAGTTTCAAATAAACTTATAAAGAAATGTTTAAAAAAAAATTAAATTTGAATTACAGCATAGCATACTTAAAACTTTCGGTTTGATTTTTGCAAAATCTTCTACACCTGCACTAAAATGCTTTAGATCAAGTGGCGCGGTAGCGCCACGAAGGCGAGTTTGAGAAGTAGACGAAGCCGCGGCGCCCGTAATACTATTTACTTCTATATAGCTGTTCGGATTTTTCATGAGACAGAAAGAAATGCTTATCGTTACTGTTCGTAAGTTTTTTTGGCTTATTAGTACATTTTCTAAGCTAAACTATAATTTTCAATAAAAATATTTGTTAAAAAGCCGTTTTGTTTAATAATAAACGATTTTTTATATCAGGAATGCTCAAAACAGTAGCTCTACTTTTTTCTCCAGTGTGGTAGGACTGTGAAGTTGGCTTTCTAGCCTAAAAGTGGCAAGACCGTGGAGTTGGCTGTACAAGCTATTATGTGTAATACAGTTGTGTATCGCTTTCTCACAGATTTCTATAAGTAATACAGTTGGGTATTGCTTTCCCACAGATTTCTATAAGTTGCGCAGAGTAAATGTGTTTACATTGTCTGCTTGGAATTTAAGGTTATGTTTTTGAACAGCTGCCGCACTGTTGCTGCACAAACTTTCTGAGTATTCGGGGTCACTAATGACGGGGCTTAGAAAGTGGATTTCGTGACTTTTTGTGCATACATGCAAATATCGTTTCGCGGTAGCCAGTCACGCTCGATGTCTAGATACCAAGGGTCTTCGATGACGAGGCTGTCGATATATCGTCGCTCCCTACGAAGACTAGCACAGTTCGAATTTTCTAATGAAAACTAGCACAACTCACGATTTGCCGCGAAGAGTGGAACAGTTTGGTATTTAGTGGAACGGTTTGGTAGTATTTTACGTTTTTATTGGATTATTGGGTTGGTTAAGTTCATGAAAATTTTGGACAAAGACAGACAAACTTCAAAGTTTTAAAAAGTTTCGGAAATTTTTAAAGAAATTTAACAATTTAAAAAAATGTTTGTAAAAAATTATTGTATCTGGGAAAACAATTTAAATTCGGTAAAAAGTTGTAAATTGTGAATATTAAAATGGTTGTTTAAAGTTTGAGTTGTGCTAGTTTTCGTGCCAAATGCGCGAGTTGTGCTAGTCTTCGCAGGAAATTTTGAGTGGTGCTAGTCTAGCGTGCGTCAAATAAGTTGTTCAACTTATGACGGGAAATTTGAACAGAGCTACTCTTCGTAGGGAGCGACGATATTTTCCGCGCAGTAGATTTTTGTATCCACATGTCAATATCGGCCATGAATACGGTCTAGGGTGACCGATAACAAAGTCAGGCAGTGGCCAGCGTACTTCTTTGTGCAAAAAATGTTCAAATCAGTTATGTTTACTATCCATATACATGCGGTTGACAATGACGCGATCGAGGTAGTGCGTTCCATAGCTTTCATTGTCTAAGTGTAAAAACTGACTTTAGACATCAAAAGCTATAAAGCGCATCAACAAGACCCTGTCATCGGCGACCTCATGCACCTGGATACCGATACACGAAAGATATCGATATTCCCGTAATAAAAATTTCAGTGTGCACTACCCGAACCCCATCATCATGTATTTTATTTTTAGAACAAATTTAAGGTACATACCTTAATAAGTACTCTCAAAAAGACATGAAATCTCTAAAAAAAAAACTTAACCAAAGTAAAAAGATTAGGCGCGTTTGATGTTTTGCGTATCATCATGAATGTCAATAATTATTTTTACTATGAAATTACAGATTAAAAACAACTAAGATCAATTTAAAAAAGTCAAGTTTACAATCATATTTTTCTATTTATAATACGACTAACGAAAAATCATTATGTTTAATTAAGAGCTCGGTCAAATGATTGGTAATTTAAACTTAAGTAATATATTGATCAATTACAAACAACTCTCAAGATGCTTACTACGTAACTTGCCATGCTTCTTATAATTTGTTCGTGGTACATACTTTTACGTTTAAAATATTTAATTTTATTGAAATAACAATTTTATAAGTTTATGTACACAAATGAAATATGCGGAAAGTTACACTTACAATTAGACAACACCATAAACAAAATGTAAAGGGCATGGCAAGTTACGTAATAAGTATCTTAAAAGTTGTTTGTAATTGATCAATATATTATTTAAGTTTGAATTATCAATCATTTGACTGAGCCCTTATTTAAACATAATGATTTTTTGTTAGTCGTATTATAAATAAAATAATATGATTATAAACTTGACTTTTTTTAATTGATCTCAGTTGTTTTTTAATCTGTAATTTCATAATACTTTATGCACTTTGTCTTCAACAAGTTTTAATAACTTTATTTGTAATAAGAGCAGTCGTTTTTGAGTTATTGTTAAAAAAAACACATTTTGACCATTATTATTTTTAATAATGAATAAAAAAAATATTTGACAGCTGGAAAACCAAATTATTTGTAATAAAGCTGCTCGATTACAACAATATCTAGTTGAAAAATTTTAGGGACACGATGCTAGGAGTTACATTTTTGCAATAACTACTTCTACGCGAAAATACGTCAGATGATAATTTATGCACTTCAATATTTTAAGCAACTTTCAATCACGATGATTTTTTTGCAGGTGCAGTAGTTTTTGAGATATTTAAAAAAAAATATGAATTCGCCGTTAATATTGTTAATAACAAACAGAGAAAGTATTTGCTAGGAGGAAAACCAAGTTGTTTTCAATAAACGCTATAAATATAACCATATAGAGTTGAAAAATCCAGGGAACGATTAAAAAAACAGAAAAACGAAGCTGGTGTCTGAATAAGTATATAAGTAAGACTTCTTTATCCACATCTGCTGAATTCTGATTGGAATATTGACTGTTCTGCTACTCGATCAGCTCAGCTAGGCTTGCACTGAATCATTATCTTCCTAGAATAAGATTATTTTGGCTTCAAAAATGCATGTAACTGTATAAGCCGTGTGATGAGAAAAAAACTCAAGCACTCGCGCTCCGCGTAGAGTGTTTACTCGCATAGGCTGATCAATCAACCTAACCTGATAAGACATAGCGCGACCGTTTTTTTATTCAAAATTTAAAATTCATTTAAAAAAACCGTTGGGTGTACAGCAATTAAGCTTTTTTACATCTATAATACAATAGATGAGTCATCAGGACATATGATTTAAATTTTTTTAAATTGGTAATATCTATCAAGTAGCTTTTGTAATATTAAAGAATTGTATGTGTATCTATAGCTATGACTGACTAAAAGAAAAAAAAATAGAGAATCGGAGAGGCGAAAAATTAATTTTTTTCGTAAAATCAATTTTCAAACTTAATTATTTTACAAACGAGCAATTTTCTTAACAAAATAATATGGTAATTAAAAAGATCTTATGAAAATATTTGAAATCGTATACTTGTATATAAACATAAACAGGAGATCGAATAAAATATATACAGAATTTGTCAAACGTAAATAGGTTATTTAGCAAATTCAAAGTATAATAGGTCGCCTTTCGCTCCCGATGGCATAGTGTATAAAACGTATACTTGCTGCCGCGCCCCTTGATTTCCAACTCCAACTTAGTTTCCGTCTTATTTTATGTCATACTATAGGGATACATATCTATTGTCCATCTTTATCTTAATCAATATTTCTGTCATTATATTGACCTTGTATCTCTACGATTATCCCTGACCATGCGTTCTGGTCGGATGCTTGTTGGCTCGTCAGCCTCTGGGATGTTGGTGGTGTCGGTGTTTGCTCGGTGGGCATGTTGGATGGAAGTAGCGGTGTTGGTGTCATTGAAAGCAATTGGCTGCTTAAGTTGCCTTCTTCCTAGGTATAGGCAGGTTTTCGCCTGTCGATGGAAACCGTCGTGTCTTTGCCATGCACGTTGACAATAAATGTTTTGTCGCTGTGGCTAACAACTTGAAACGGTCTGTCGCATGGCATCTGGAGCGAGTTTTTCAAGCGTCATGACGTATGAATGCAGCTGGTCTTAGCTGTTGCAAGTATTCTTGCAGCTGCCTGAGAAGAAACGCCAGATCTTCGCTGTGGCGTTCGTCGGAAGCAAGAAACTCTTTAGGTAAACGCAGAGGTCTACCGTAAACAAGTTCTGGCGAGATAGCTGTGAGGTCGTCCTTCCACGCGGCCCGTATGCCTAGGATGACGCTAGTCAGAACCTGCTTCCACGTCTTGCTCGCATCGGATGGCGGCGGAGTCGTTCACCATGCTGTTTGCTTGCGGGTGATAAGCGATCATTCGCAGGTGAGTCGTACCGGTTAATTGGCTAAGAAATTCGAAAAGGTATGACTCGAATTGCCGACCTTGATCGGTGGTGACGCGCCGCCATTTGCTGAAGCGGCAGATCGTCGTATGTCTTGTCACGAGTACTCGTCCGTCAGATCATCCGGGTACTTATCTAACAGCTAGTAGAAGGTTAAATTTCCGCTGATCACTTTGATGCTGAAGCCTTCGTCGGCCTGCAGTGATCTGCGCGAGGTACGCTGAGTTACAGTCTTCTGTCTTACAAAAAATCCTTAGAATGTTTCACTTCTCAAAGTTTAAAATGACATACTCTAAAGAGAAAAGTGGAGGGGAAGTGGAGGAAAAATGGAGAGGAAGTGAAGGGGAAGTGGAGGCAAGTAGAGGGAAGTGAAGGGGTTAGTGAAGGGGTAACGGAGGAGGTGGAGGGAGCTGAAGGAGGGTGGAAAGGATTTTAAGTCTTGGAATAACGTAAATTTTAAAACAATTTTGCGTTATTTAGTGGAGGGGGTAGAGGGAAGGTGGAGGGAAGGGAGAGGGGGTGTCGGGTGACGAAGGAGGGTGGAGGGGGTGAGGGGATTTGAAATTAAAATCACGCTTACAACTATATAATATAAGAAGATAAATAATTTAACAATGGACACTGTAACTTGCCATGCTCGATTCATTTTACTTATGGTATTGTCTATTAGTAACTTATTTGTGTACGTGAACTTATAAAATAGTTATTTTGATACAATGATATATTATCAATGTAGATAACACAAACAACAATTATTTTTTTAAACATTTATATCGACTTTTGCATACTCAAAAACTTTATTATAAGTACTAATATGATGTATGTACGAAGTTAAACTATTGATAAATTAGATATAACATATAAAAGGAAATTTTAGTTGTTCTCTAATCAAAAACATGAATCGGGCAAGGCAAGTCACAGATTTCATTGTTAAATTATCTATATTATTTATATATTTAAAACTTGACTATTTTTCATTGACCTCATTACTTTTTTAATCTATGGTTACAATTATTACATTTGCTACAGCATTTGTTAAGTCACAATGAACTTTGACAAATATAAGAATTGTCACTCGTCACCTAGACCTCACCATTAGCCATCTTTTACACCTAGATACTGCCCTTAAATTATTTTTTTTACCTAGACACCAAAAATCACAGAGCGCACCACCTGGACCTCGTCATCGTCCATCTTGTACACCTAGACACCTTCCTCGAATGATGTTAACAGCTAGACACAAAAAACCACAGAGCGCGCCACTTAGACCTCGTCCTCGGTTACCTTGTACACCTAGACACCGTTCTTGAATGATTTTTACACCTAAACGCCAACAACCACGGTGCGAACTATTTAGTTATTTGGACGTCGTCTTCGGCCACCTTGTTGTACCCCTAGACACCTTCCTCGAATGATTTTTAGACCTAGAGACAAAAAACCATGGATCGCGCTACCTAGACCACGTCATCGGCCACCCTGTACACCTATACATCGCGTCCAAATCATTTTTACACCTAGAGACCAAAAATTACAGTGTGAACTACCTGCACATCGTCATCGGCTACCCTGGCTACCTAGTAACTGTTCTGAGACGCAGAGTATGCACCGGCAACCTCTTAATTCTAAATATCGTAATATATTATTATATTTTCTTGAGGAAGCAATTCCCATCAGTATATAGCTTTGCGGCCAACTTCACGGTCCTAACACTTTTTGCGGCTAACTTAACGGTTCTAACACATTTTGGACTGAAGAAGAAAAACGTGATTTTAGCATTTGTGTATTATACGGTCACTTAATATAAAAATAAGCAGCCTTTTCACTAATATTTTTGTTGGAAATCATAGTTTAGCTCAGAAAACATTCTAATAAGGCAAAAAAACTTACTAACATAATGATAAGTATTTTTTTTGTATAATGAAAAATCCGAACATCTATATAGAAGTAAATAGTGTCACGGACGCCAAAGCTTCGCCTCCTCAAACTCGCCTTTGTGACGCTACCGCGCCACTTGATGTCCCTCAATTATACGTATACATATGCGTGTATCGTCTATACATGAAGAATATTTCTTTTAGTTTAAAAACTAACCTGGTAGAAATACTGCTAAATGAAACAAATTTTTTGCATTTAACGTCGATTATTTCAATTAATAATCTGATAATTAATGAATGGCAAGCTCTTCATTTTGGGGGGGGGGGGGGGAATCATTTCCTCCCGTTGCTGCCGGACAGAATAATTCTTTCCTGCCGCAGCGGGAGGGAATGGCCATTTCTCCCGCTAATCAAAAATACTCAAAACAAATTAAATTTTAACGAATTAAATTTACGCTCGCTTAATAGGTACGAAAAACGCGAAAATCGTGCTTGTGTTACAAAAAAAAACCGCTACCAATGCAATGGCACGTAGCTTCCTCCAACTAAATGTATAGGTCTAATAAATAAAATATTGTTTTAATATATCTATATATCTGCTTGCTAATGCATGAGGCAGTTTTTGATACATAATTTAATATAAGTTTTGGATGGTTCATTGTCCAAAAGTTTGCAGACCCCTTTATTTTTTTATTATATATATCAAAACAACAGGCTATTAATTAGATATGTAGCTCGCGCAATTTTCGAGAAAACGATTTTTACATTTTAGCTCTTTAGTTGAAAACCACTCGACGAAATCGTTTAAAAATTCAGCAGCAGATAGCTTTTTTTATAGTGAATCGCCAAATAAAATTGAAGCATTCGACTACATTGTTTTAGAGATATAAGAAATTAAAAAATTTTCAAGAAAAAAATGGAAAACTTGATATCTTACGAACCATAGGAGTTTCAGAGATATGAATTTTTAAAAAAAAATCACTATTTTCATTTTATCTGCCGAACAAAGCGGTCGATCCCGAGCACCAAACGAGGAAAAGTAGTTTTATTCTCTGTCAAATGCATTATAGCTGAATTGTTTGTAACAATGGGATGATTGAAAAAAACGCAAAATAGGGTTTTCCAAAAATCAAAAAATGGCCATAAAAAAATATAGTTGAGAAAATAAAAATTAACTGTTTTTCCCGAATTTAGAATCCAAAAATATATCTGCGTGTCAAATTTTATTGATATTGACGGAGTAGTCCCAGAAATATTACGGCACACACACACGCACACACACATATCCATACAGACATTTTCTAAAAACACTTGATTTGAACATTTAACATACCAAAAAGTATTTACTGGAAGTTTTAAAGAAACTCAAAATGTTACTATTACAAAGCTTTCTCTAGGATGAAGCAAAAATTAAAAACGCCCGCTAACATTTTTTAAAGAAAATGGTCAGTAGTTTACATCAAATATACGTATATGTGTGTGTGTATATGATTATGTTCATATGTGTGTGTGCGTGTGCATAAACGCGGAAATCAGTACATGCGTTACAAAAAATATGGTGTGCACCAAGGGCTAAGTGGTCTTTTTGGCCTCATGTGGTTGCAGTACTCGTCTACGGCTCGTAAACCCTCTCGCCTTTGGCTCCGGTTGACTCGCATTGACTCGTACTGCAAACTCCACACTCAGCCTAAAAAAGCCCACTCTACGCCCTTAGTACACAAAATACTATTTTTGTCCGCATATTAAAAAGTTTTTGAAAATTTACATATTCATATATACTATACATATAGTGTGTGTATATATATATCTTCCTATATTATATAGTCATTTTGGCAAGACTCCCCCCCCACCACCCCCCCACTACCCCCCACCACCCCTCCACCACCCCCCCACCTTGGCCCCCCCACCAAAACACGTAAAATTCTTTCATTTTTCTGTTATTTTCGAAAATCTCAAAAACCCCCCCACCACCCCCAACCACCCCCACCGCCCCCCACCACCCCCCCACCAAATAACATGACTGCTCTCTGCGTTATCGGGCTTGAGACCGTCATACTTTCACAACGCTATTGCGTAGTAAAATAAGGCCGCATTAACAGTCCAATGTATATACAAATTAAGTATATATACAAATTAAGTATAAGATGTTATCACAGGATCAAACGTAAATAACAAAAGTATCACTGAGTAGCAAGAGTAGACAAATGTCGGTAAAATAGAGATTAACTGCTGTAACTATTGGCGTATAATACATCTTACCGGACCGGTCACGTGACAATATTTCAGAAGAAAAAACTTTGACGAAAATAAATATACCAGGCAAATTTTCAACTTGCAATATGCAATGCAATCGAAATATCTCAATGCAATCAAGATTTTTTTTGAACAGTAAAAAAACAAATTTTAAAGTACACCGAACTACAATTGCTAATGTCGTGACCGTATTTGACGATCTTGCGCGGTAAGCCAAAACTTGCCGCGCAAATTTAAATAGTGTAATTGCCGTTTAAAAAAGTTTATAAATACATTTTTTTATTATTAATTAATACAGTTTTTTACTATCAAATAATTATTTATAAATTAAAAAAACAATTTTACAATAACGAAATAATTATTTCATATCATCCGAATGGCTCGCGTTAACTCGCTCAGCAGCAACAATTTATAAATAATTATTCAATGGTAAAAAATATGTTTATAATTTTTTTCCAAACGAAAATTACACTATTTAAATTTGAGTGGTAAATTTTGATTTTACTCAGCGGCAGGCACATGCGCAATCCACTATATTCTCCTTTGACGTCAAGACCGTCAAAAACGGTCAGGACATTAAAAATGTATCTAAACAAAGACGACTGTACGAATCAATCTTTATACAAAGACTATATGAATTAACTTTTATATAAACTAAAAAATCAATTAAGTTAAAAAAAATTAAAGTTAATGATATGAATTAATAATTTTGAGAAAAATTTGAATATGTATATATACACTTAGATAGATAAGAAAGTAAAAAATAAAAAACTATTTATTATAAATGTTTTTTAAATGTTTTCTTACATGTTACATACATTAATTAATGAAGCAGGTAGTATTATTTATTTAATTTATTAATTTTTATACATAAAAAATGTCTTACTCTACACAAATATTTACAACGCACAATATATTTACAAAGTCTACTGGAACTATAACTGAAAATAATACATTGTGTTAATTAATAACAATAACCAATTGTTTGCAAATATAAAATGTGAATAAAAATACTTACGAATAAAAATCCTTGGGGGATTTTCCAAACGATCATCTTATTCATATATTATAAATCAAATTATTTGCGGGTACGATTCCCACAGTACCCGCAAATAATTTAATTTTCAGGATCACCTCACGTCTCCCAATGGCGCGCAACTCGAATTTTATAAAGTCAATCATTTTATAGATGCCTTTTGCGGCACAAAGATTTAAACATTAAGAACATTAAAAAAAATTAAAATTAATTTAAAAAAAAATATATATATAAATTCAAATGATGAATTTCAAGCGTCAGAAAACTTCAAAAACTAGCTAAAACTATTTTAAATGCCATTAATAGTAGAAGTTCAATGTTAAACAATACTTTTACTTCCAGTAACAGGTTTTCTTATACAATAAGATCGATCATTTTCAACCATCCAGAACATAATTATCAGTTCATGAAAATAAAATTTTGAAGATAAAATCACACAGAAACTACAATAGGGGGTTGGCGAGCGAAACGAGCAGGGGGGCGGAGCCCCACTAGTATATATATATATATATATATATATATATATATATATATATATCTACAAGGTGATCTTCTGGGATATCATTTTTCTGGGATCCCAGAAAGAATTTGCAATTTTTTCTGGGATCCCAGAAATAATTTGCAACTTTTCTAGGCTCTAATGATAAACTTCTAGGATCCCGGAAATAATTATAATTCATCCGAGGGTTTATAATATTTTACTTCTGGGATCATGAAAACAACTTCTAGGATCCTGGAAATAATTTATAATCAATTCTAGACTTTATAGTATTTTACTTCTAACGCTATAGAAAACTAATTACTATACGAGTACATCATCTTTTTCAAAATGTTGCAATTTAAAGAAATCTCTCTTATAGATGATATTACCAAATTTTTAATTATAGATACATATTTAGGATTTGAAACAAAAAAAATTGATGACATAAATGTTAAAAACCTTTTTAAGGATGACAGTCAGGATATCATTAAAACTATAAAAGAGTTTCTTGAAAAAGTTGATTATGACAGTACAATATCTACATTTTTTACTTTGATAAATAAAAATTTACCAGAAGTTTCTTATTTATACTCGAACGATTTCAAAGATAGTTTACATAAGTATTTAGAATTAATTGATCCTAATAATTTAGTAAATACAGTTCAAGAAACATTTCAATACTCAAGTTTTGAACGACAAACTAAGATTACAGCTAAAACATTGATTAAAAAAAATATGAAAATCGAATTAACGGGTTTGTATACCCCATTAACTTTAGAAGAAGAGAAAAAATTATCTAAAGAAGGAAATGATTTTTCTATCATGTATAGTTGTAGGAAGAAAACCTATGTAGTATTACTCGGACCAATCGCTTTAGTGAACCATGACTGTAATGCTAATTGTAGTTATACATCAAATGTTGAAGGAATCATGTATCTCAGTTCGAAAAGAAAAATACAAAAAGGCGAAGAAATCACCTGTGTTTACAGTAATGATTATTTCGAAAGTAATAATTTACTTTGTGAATGTAAGACATGCAATGATGCAAAACATTTACATAAAAGACAATTAAAACCGATTCAGGTAACTATATTTTTATCTTTTTTTAACTTATTTATTTACCCTCATGGAAAAGAATATAATTTGGGACATATTGAGTGTTATTCCCACTAAGGTAAGATTTAATTATAATATGCGCATAGAAAGTTATATCAGTTTAATCTTATATTTATGATTTTACACTTATTTTAACGTACAAAATAAAAAAGGTGGCTTATAACAGTCTATCGGTATCTCTTTCTTTCATAAGTTGTTAAAAATTGATCATGTCATAAATTGACATGATAAATTACTTAAATCTTGCCGTTAAGTAATAAATAATGACTATTATAGGTATTGTTATTAAATTTTGAATTTATTCGCATTAAAATGTTTAGTTTATAAATTCATTTTCCATTTTTGTTTATCTATATATATACCTTTTATTAAATGCTACCCGTATAATAGTTTTGTAATTGTTACAAGTCCTTTTTTATAGATAAAGTTAAATGTATCATATACCATGCCAATGCAAACAGTCGGTTTATCCTCAAAGCTTTCAATTGATTCAATATTTGAATATCAATTACTATACAGTATTATAAAAAAACTTTGCCTGCAAAGTCGTTTCAAAAAATTTGCACCCAAATAATGAAAAGCCGGATCCAAGTTTACATATGCAGATTTTTTATCAAGCAAATTAATTAACTTAATTTGAAACCATTTTATTAATTCATATGTTTTTTAGATGTACACACTAAATTTAGACAATGCAGATTTAACAGTTTCAAATTATAGACATTTCAGGTTAGAAATGCCACAAAAAAAGCTCAAAAAATGAATTAAAAGTTTTTAAAATATCTATTTCTGTACATATTAATACACTAACTGCCACAGCCTTAAAATTCCATACAAAAATCATATATATTTTATGTCTAATATAATAGGTTTATTTATTTTTATTAGATTTTGAAAGATGAATATAATTGTTCTTGTGAAATAAAATACAAATTGTATATACTTAGTGTGAAAGAAGATTTTTATCATAATGATCGCACTGTTAAAATAGACTATTAAATAGAAAAGAACTCTATTTATATTAATTATGTAAATTTTTATTTATTTATTGTTATATTTTTTAGTAATTGATAGTCAAATCTTGATTGATTATACTATGCACATACGACTATAAGAAATGTTCTATAACATATAAAACAATTTCACGCGCTATATCATTATGCTCAAGAGCATATATTATTAATATACACTCTTGAGACTCCGGCAGAAAGAGATGACTGTGGCATGATATTTACTTGTGTTTACTAGTCAGTCAACTTTATGTATCTTACTTTAATAATTAGTTCTAAAATATTTGATTTTTCAATTTGTAAAATGATAAAAGAATTCATTTTTTCTAGTATCAAAATCTATCAACATCAAACATTATTGCCAGAAAACTAATTGAGTTCAAAACATTGACAGAAAAAATGTTACCGTCAGAATTTCATGGAAAATGCCAACGAAAGACTAATAATAATTTTGAAAAAGGGTTAGCTTATGACAATGAATTTTATAGAATATTTATTGAATTTTTAAAAATTAATAGAATAATCTCAGAAACGACTGAAGAACCCAAACTGCAAGTTGATCAAATTAAAAGCATAGTACTTGGAATTTACAAAAACTGGCATATTTCAAGCTATAAAGCAGTGGAAAAATTTGTAACAAAGTATTTTGAAATCATCAAGGAAGATATCAAAGGTAAGCATTTAGAATAATTAGAATAGTCAAGTTAAAAAGCAAAAAATTAAAACCGTTACGCAAATGTTTTACAATTTCCTTATTTATTTTACTTGAGAACTCTGCTTAAATCAGCATACAAAAAATGATATATTATTACATTATTAATATATCAAAGTAAATAACTTAGATTAATTTATATTTCTTCAAAATAATTATTCCAAAATTTCATTTGTTACCTTTTGATTGGAAATAAACTTTCTGTGAAACCATTAAAATAATTTCATCAAACTTGAATAGTTACCTGTAAAATAATATTTTCCACAAAGTAAGGATTTCTTAAAATTGATAATTATTGTCCATAAATGTAGCAATAAATATACTTATCTGAAGAGCTTTTGTTCCAATATATGAAATTCTACAAATATTATTTTCTTTTTTAAAGAGTTATCAACTCAAGCCATTGACTCACTCTAATCATATTATCATATTAAATATTTAGAATATACACAAATTTTATTTTCAATGATATACTGTGTATGTGTATACGTCTTTATCAATGTTGTTTTTGTTACACTAACAGCTGTTTGAAATCCTGTCTATACAATAAGATCCCTTCCATTGTTCTGATTAGCTGAATCCTTAAACACGGAGTTAATCTAAGATAATCAGCCAATTATATTTATGCTACTAACTTCACGTACCACAACAAAACAAGGAAACAGAACACAGAACAACGGAACAGAAACCATTGTAGACAGGCTCCTGCACCTTGTTCGAAAATTTCGTCGATCACTATTTCGTTAAAATTAGCTATAATACCTAAGAATAAGACTATTTGTCTTGAGAATATTATTGCAATATCCGTTATTGTAAGCCCTAAAAAGACAATTATTTTAATATGATTTTTCTATAAAGTTCTGCACGCACGTAAATGAACACGACAGATCAAGTAAAGACATATAAAGGAAGAGCGACAAACACGTGTGAAAAAGAGGCGCTTGTTCCACCAAAATCCTCGCAGTACTTGTCATTTTTTGTACGTGAATTGGATCATATATTTATTTATATATACAAAAGAAACATCGCGCTATTACCAACGCAATAGTTACGAACACTATACTGATTTTAATGGAATCATCTACGTTCCCAATTCAATGCAAAAGGCAAATAGTTAAAAAACGAATTATTACTGACTCTGGATCGCCAAACACTACATCCTATTTTGCTAATCGAGACCCAGTGAACAAAAATATCACTTAGTACCGGGCATGATTTTTAGAAATAATTCATAATTCGTATTCTCGAATAAAGTAGGTATAATTGACGGTATAGTACGCTTTTGCAGAGCGAACTTACACCTCATATCTACTAGGCCTGAAGTTCGGCATTGTGCCGTCCAAACTGCACAATCCCTAGGCACTTGTCCTCTGTCTTTGTGTACCAATGAACAAAAATATCACTTAGTACCGGGCATGATTTTTATAAACAATTCATTAATCGTATGTTTAAATAAAGTAGGTATATTGACGGTAGAGTACGCTTTAGAAGAGGTTACTCGCCCCTCGCATCAACTGGGCCTGAATTTCATCATTGTGCCCTCCAAACTGCATAATCTCTTGGCAGTTGTCATCTGTCCTGGTGTATCAATCGTCTAATAGGGCCTAAAGGCGCAGTTTACGCACTCGCAACGAACACTACTGATTCTGATGAAATCATCAAAATTCCTACTCTTATACAGAAGACAGATGTTTTAAAATATAATTAGCTTCGACTCTCATCACCATACACTGTTTTATTTTGCTAATCGAGTCCCAATGAACAAAAATATCACTTAGTACCGGGCATGATTTTCATAAACAATTCATTAATCGTATGTTTAAATGTAGTAGGTATAATTGACGGTAGAGTACGCTTTGTTAGAGGTTACTCGCCCCTCGCATCGGCTGGGCCTCAATTTTATCATTGTACCCTCCAAACTGCATAATCTCTTGGCAGTTGTCATCTGTCCTTGTGTATCAATCGTCTAATAGGGCCTAAAGGCGCACTTTACGCACTCGCAACGAACACTACTGATTTTGATGAAATCATCAAAATTCCTACTTTTATACAGAACACAGATGGTTTAAAATATAATTAGCTTCGACTCTGATCACCATACACTGTTCTATTTTGCTAATCGAGACCCAATGAACAAAAATATCACTTAGTACCGGGCATGATTATTGTAAACAATTCATTACTCGTATGTTTAAATAAAGTAGGTATATTGCGGTAGAGTACGCTTTGGAAGAGGTTACTCGCCCCTCGCATCAACTGGGCCTGAATTTCATCATTGTGCCCTCCAAACTGCATAATCTCTTGGCAGTTGTCATCTGTCCTTGTGTATCAATCGTCTAATAGGGCCTAAAGGAGCACTTTACGCACTCGCAACGAACACTACTGATTCTGATGAAATCATCAAAATTCCTACTTTTATACAGAAGACAGATGGTTTAAAATATAATTAGCTTCGACTCTGATCACCATACACTGTTCGATTTTGCTAATCGAGACCCCATGAACAAAAATATCACTTAGTACCGGGCATGATTTTCATAAACAATTCATTAATCGTATGTTTAAATAAAGTAGGTCGTATATTGACGGTAGAGTACGATTTGGAAGAGGTTACTCGCCCCTCGCATCAACTGGGCCTGAATTTCATCATTGTGCCCTCCAAACTGCATAATCTCTTGGCAGCTGTCATCTGTCCTTGTGTATCAATCGTCTAATAGGGCCTAAAGTCGCAGTTTACGCACTCGCAACGAACACTACTGATTCTGATGAAATCATCAAAATTCCTACTCTTATACAGAAGACAGATGGTTTAAAATATAATTAGCTTCGACTCTGATCACCATACACTGTTCTATTTTGCTAATCGAGACCCAATGAACAAAAATATCAGTTAGTACCGGGCATGACTTTTATGAACAATTCATTAATCGTAAGTTTAAATAAAGTAGGTATAATTGACAGTAGAGTACGCTTTGTTAGAGGTTACTCGCCCCTCGCATCGACTGGGCCTGAATTTCATCATTGTGCCCTCCAAACTGCATAATCTCTTGGCAGTTGTCATCTGTCCTTGTGTATCAATCGTCTCATAGGGCCTAAAGGAGCACTTTACGCACTCGCAACGAACACTACTGATTTTGATGGGATCATCGACATTACTACTTTGATGCGAAAGACAGATAGTTTAAAATTTAATTAGTTCCGACTCTGATCACCATACACTGTTCTATTTTGCTAATTGAGACTCAGTGAACAAAAATATGACTTAGTAACTGGCATGATTTTTGTATATAAATTTTTTCGAATAAAGTAGGAGAGATGGACTTGTAAAATTCTTTGGCAGATCTAACTTACACCTCACATCTACTGGGTCTCAGGTTTGGTATGGAGCCCTCTAAACTGCATAATCTCTTGGCAATTGTCATCTGTCCTTGTGTATCAATCGTCTAATAAAGCCTAAAGTCTCAATTTAAGCACTCGCAACGAACACTACTGATTCTGATGAAATCATCAAAATTCCTACTTTTATACAGAAGACAGATGGTTTAAAATATAATTAGCTTCGACTCTGATCACCATACACTGTTCTATTTTGCTAATCGAGACCCAATGAACAAAAATATCAGTTAGTACCGGGCATGATTATTATAAACAATTCATTACTCGTATGTTTAAATAAAGTAGGTATATTGCGGTAGAGTACGCTTTGGAAGAGGTTACTCGCCCCTCGCATCAACTGGGCCTGAATTTCATCATTGTGCCCTCCAAACTGCATAATCTCTTGGCAGTTGTCATCTGTCCTTGTGTATCAATCGTCTAATAGGGCCTAAAGGAGCACTTTACGCACTCGCAACGAACACTACTGATTCTGATGAAATCATCAAAATTCCTACTCTTATACAGAAGACAGATGGTTTAAAATATAATTACCTTCGACTCTGATCACCATACACTGTTCTATTTTGCTAATCGAGACCCAATGAACAAAAATATCCCTTAGTACCGGGCATGATTATTATAAACAATTCATTACTCGTATGTTTAAATAAAGTAGGTATATTGCGGTAGAGTACGCTTTGGAAGAGGTTACTCGCCCCTCGCATCAACTGGGCCTGAATTTCATCATTGTGCCCTCCAAACTGCATAATCTCTTGGCAGTTGTCATCTGTCCTTGTGTATCAATCGTCTAATAGGGCCTAAAGGAGCACTTTACGCACTCGCAACGAACACTACTGATTCTGATGAAATCATCAAAATTCCTACTTTTATACAGAAGACAGATGGTTTAAAATATAATTAGCTTCGACTCTGATCACCATACACTGTTCTATTTTGCTAATCGAGACCCCATGAACAAAAATATCACTTAGTACCGGGCATGATTTTCATAAACAATTCATTAATCGTATGTTTAAATAAAGTAGGTCGTATATTGACGGTAGAGTACGCTTTGGAAGAGGTTACTCGCCCCTCGCATCAACTGGGCCTGAATTTCATCATTGTGCCCTCCAAACTGCATAATCTCTTGGCAGCTGTCATCTGTCCTTGTGTATCAATCGTCTAATAGGGCCTAAAGTCGCAGTTTACGCACTCGCAACGAACACTACTGATTTTGATGAAATCATCAAAATTCCTAATTTTATGCAGAAGCCAGATAGTTTAAAATTTAATTAGTTCCGACTCTGATCACCATACACTGTTCTATTTTGCTAATCGAGACGCAATGAACAAAAATATCAGTTAGTACCGGGCATGATTATTATAAACAATTCATTACTCGTATGTTTAAATGTAGTAGGTATAATTGACGGTAGAGTACGCTTTGTTAGAGGTTACTCGCCCCTCGCATCGACTGGGCCTGAATTTCATCATTGTGCCCTCCAAACTGCATAATCTCTTGGCAGTTGTCATCTGTCCTGGTGTATCAATCGACTAATAGGGCCTAAAGGCGCAGTTCACGCACTCGCAACGAACACTACTGATTCTGATGAAATCATCAAAATTCCTACTCTTATACAGAAGACAGATGGTTTAAAATATAATTAGCTTCGCCTCTGATCACCATACACTGTTCTATTTTGCTAATCGAGACGCAATGAACAAAAATATCAGTTAGTACCGGGCATGATTATTATAAACAATTCATTACTCGTATGTTTAAATAAAGTAGGTATATTGCGGTAGAGTACGCTTTGTTAGAGGTTACTCGCCCCTCGCATCGACTGGGCCTGAATTTCATCATTGTGCCCTCCAAACTGCATAATCTCTTGGCAGTTGTCATCTGTCCTGGTGTATCAATCGACTAATAGGGCCTAAAGGCGCAGTTCACGCACTCGCAACGAACACTACTGATTCTGATGAAATCATCAAAATTCCTACTCTTATACAGAAGACAGATGGTTTAAAATATAATTAGCTTCGCCTCTGATCACCATACACTGTTCTATTTTGCTAATCGAGACGCAATGAACAAAAATATCAGTTAGTACCGGGCATGATTATTATAAACAATTCATTACTCGTATGTTTAAATAAAGTAGGTATATTGCGGTAGAGTACGCTTTGGAAGAGGTTACTCGCCCCTCGCATCAACTGGGCCTGAATTTCATCATTGTGCCCTCCAAACTGCATAATCTCTTGGCAGTTGTCATCTGTCCTTGTGTATCAATCGTCTAATAGGGCCTAAAGGCGCACTTTACGCACTCGCAACGAACACTACTGATTTTGTGAAATCATCAAAATTCCTAATTTTATGCAGAAGACAGATAGTTTAAAATTTAATTAGTTCCGACTCTGATCACCATACACTGTTCTATTTTGCTAATCGAGACCCAGTGAACAAAAATATTACTTAGTACCGGGCATGATTTTTATAAACAATTCATTAATCGTATGTTTAAATATAGTAGGTATAATTGACGGTAGAGTACGCTTTGTTAGAGGTTACTCGCCCCTCGCATCGACTGGGCCTGAATTTCATTATTGTGCCCTCAAAACTGCATAATCTCTTGGCAGTTGTCATCTGTCCTGGTGTATCAATCGACTAATAGGGCCTAAAGGCGCAGTTCACGCACTCGCAACGAACACTACTGATTCTGATGAAATCATCAAAATTCCTACTTTTATACAGAAGACAGATGGTTTAAAATATAATTAGCTTCGACTCTGATCACCATACACTGTTCTATTTTGCTAATCGAGACCCCATGAACAAAAATATCACTTAGTACCGGGCATGATTTTCATAAACAATTCATTAATCGTATGTTTAAATAAAGTAGGTCGTATATTGACGGTAGAGTACGCTTTGGAAGAGGTTACTCGCCCCTCGCATCAACTGGGCCTGAATTTCATCATTGTGCCCTCCAAACTGCATAATCTCTTGGCAGCTGTCATCTGTCCTTGTGTATCAATCGTCTAATAGGGCCTAAAGTCGCAGTTTACGCACTCGCAACGAACACTACTGATTCTGATGAAATCATCAAAATTCCTACTCTTATACAGAAGACAGATGGTTTAAAATATAATTAGCTTCGACTCTGATCACCATACACTGTTCTATTTTGCTAATCGAGACGCAATGAACAAAAATATCAGTTAGTACCGGGCATGATTATTATAAACAATTCATTACTCGTATGTTTAAATGTAGTAGGTATAATTGACGGTAGAGTACGCTTTGTTAGAGGTTACTCGCCCCTCGCATCGACTGGGCCTGAATTTCATCATTGTGCCCTCCAAACTGCATAATCTCTTGGCAGTTGTCATCTGTCCTTGTGTATCAATCGTCTAATAGGGCCTAAAGGAGCACTTTACGCACTCGCAACGAACACTACTGATTCTGATGAAATCATCAAAATTCCTACTCTTATACAGAAGACAGATGGTTTAAAATATAATTACCTTCGACTCTGATCACCATACACTGTTCTATTTTGCTAATCGAGACCCAATGAACAAAAATATCCTTAGTACCGGGCATGATTATTATAAACAATTCATTACTCGTATGTTTAAATAAAGTAGGTATATTGCGGTAGAGTACGCTTTGGAAGAGGTTACTCGCCCCTCGCATCAACTGGGCCAGAATTTCATCATTGTGCCCTCCAAACTGCATAATCTCTTGGCAGTTGTCATCTGTCCTTGTGTATCAATCGTCTAATAGGGCCTAAAGGAGCACTTTACGCACTCGCAACGAACACTACTGATTCTGATGAAATCATCAAAATTCCTAATTTTATGCAGAAGCCAGATAGTTTAAAATTTAATTAGTTCCGACTCTGATCACCATACACTGTTCTATTTTGCTAATCGAGACGCAATGAACAAAAATATCAGTTAGTACCGGGCATGATTATTATAAACAATTCATTACTCGTATGTTTAAATGTAGTAGGTATAATTGACGGTAGAGTACGCTTTGTTAGAGGTTACTCGCCCCTCGCATCGACTGGGCCTGAATTTCATTATTGTGCCCTCCAAACTGCATAATCTCTTGGCAGTTGTCATCTGTCCTGGTGTATCAATCGACTAATAGGGCCTAAAGGCGCAGTTCACGCACTCGCAACGAACACTACTGATTCTGATGAAATCATCAAAATTCCTACTTTTATACAGAAGACAGATGGTTTAAAATATAATTAGCTTCGACTCTGATCACCATACACTGTTCTATTTTGCTAATCGAGACGCAATGAACAAAAATATCAGTTAGTACCGGGCATGATTATTATAAACAATTCATTACTCGTATGTTTAAATAAAGTAGGTATATTGCGGTAGAGTACGCTTTGGAAGAGGTTACTCGCCCCTCGCATCAACTGGGCCTGAATTTCATCATTGTGCCCTCCAAACTGCATAATCTCTTGGCAGTTGTCATCTGTCCTTGTGTATCAATCGTCTAATAGGGCCTAAAGGAGCACTTTACGCACTCGCAACGAACACTACTGATTCTGATGAAATCATCAAAATTCCTACTCTTATACAGAAGACAGATGGTTTAAAATATAATTAGCTTCGACTCTGATCACCATACACTGTTCTATTTTGCTAATCGAGACCCAATGAACAAAAATATCACTTAGTACCGGGCATGATTATTATAAACAATTCATTACTCGTATGTTTAAATAAAGTAGGTATATTGCGGTAGAGTACGCTTTGGAAGAGGTTACTCGCCCCTCGCATCAACTGGGCCTGAATTTCATCATTGTGCCCTCCAAACTGCATAATCTCTTGGCAGTTGTCATCTGTCCTTGTGTATCAATCGTCTAATAGGGCCTAAAGGAGCACTTTACGCACTCGCAACGAACACTACTGATTCTGATGAAATCATCAAAATTCCTACTTTATACAGAAGACAGATGGTTTAAAATATAATTAGCTTCGACTCTGATCACCATACACTGTTCTATTTTGCTAATCGAGACCCAATGAACAAAAATATCACTTAGTACCGGGCATGATTTTATAAACAATTCATTAATCGTATGTTTAAATAAAGTAGGTATATTGACGGTAGAGTACGCTTTGGAAGAGGTTACTCGCCCCTCGCATCAACTGGGCCTGAATTTCATCATTGTGCCCTCCAAACTGCATAATCTCTTGGCAGTTGTCATCTGTCCTTGTGTATCAATCGTCTAATAGGGCCTAAAGCGCAGTTTACGCACTCGCAACGAACACTACTGATTCTGATGAAATCATCAAAATTCCTAATTTTATGCAGAAGACAGATAGTTTAAAATTTAATTAGTTCGACTCTGATCACCATACACTGTTCTATTTTGCTAATCGAGACGCAATGAACAAAAATATCACTTAGTACCGGGCATGATTTTATAAACAATTCATTATCGTATGTTTAAATAAGTAGGTATAATTGACGGTAGAGTACGCTTTGTTAGAGGTTACTCGCCCCTCGCATCGACTGGGCCTGAATTTCATCATTGTGCCCTCCAAACTGCATAATCTCTTGGCAGTTGTCATCTGTCCTGGTGTATCAATCGTCTAATAGGGCCTAAAGGCGCAGTTTACGCACTCGCAACGAACACTACTGATTCTGATGAAATCATCAAAATTCCTACTTTATACAGAAGACAGATGGTTTAAAATATAATTAGCTTCGACTCTGATCACCATACACTGTTCTATTTTGCTAATCGAGACGCAATGAACAAAAATATCACTTAGTACCGGGCATGATTTTATAAACAATTCATTAATCGTATGTTTAAATAAAGTAGGTATAATTGACGGTAGAGTACGCTTTGTTAGAGGTTACTCGCCCCTCGCATCGACTGGGCCTGAATTTCATCATTGTGCCCTCCAAACTGCATAATCTCTTGGCAGTTGTCATCTGTCCTTGTGTATCAATCGTCTAATAGGGCCTAAAGGCGCAGTTTACGCACTCGCAACGAACACTACTGATTCTGATGAAATCATCAAAATTCCTACTCTTATACAGAAGACAGATGGTTTAAAATATAATTAGCTTCGACTCTGATCACCATACACTGTTCTATTTTGCTAATCGAGACGCAATGAACAAAAATATCACTTAGTACCGGGCATGATTTATAAACAATTCATTAATCGTATGTTTAAATAAAGTAGGTATATTGACGTAGAGTACGCTTTGTAGAGGTTACTCGCCCCTCGCATCGACTGGGCCTGAATTTCATCATTGTGCCCTCCAAACTGCATAATCTCTTGGCAGTGTCATCTGTCCTTGTGTATCAATCGTCTAATAGGGCTAAAGTCGCAGTTTACGCACTCGCAACGAACACTACTGATTTTGATGAAATCATCAAAATTCCTAATTTTATGCAGAAGCCAGATAGTTTAAAATTTAATTAGTTCCGACTCTGATCACCATACACTGTTCTATTTTGCTAATCGAGACCCAATGAACAAAAATATCACTTAGTACCGGGCATGATTTTATAAACAATTCATTAATCGTATGTTTAAATGTAGTAGGTATAATTGACGGTAGAGTACGCTTTGTTAGAGGTTACTCGCCCCTCGCATCGACTGGGCCTGAATTTCATCATTGTGCCCTCCAAACTGCATAATCTCTTGGCAGTTGTCATCTGTCCTGGTGTATCAATCGACTAATAGGGCCTAAAGGCGCAGTTCACGCACTCGCAACGAACACTACTGATTCTGATGAAATCATCAAAATTCCTACTCTTATACAGAAGACAGATGGTTTAAAATATAATTAGCTTCGACTCTGATCACCATACACTGTTCTATTTTGCTAATCGAGACCCATGAACAAAAATATCACTTAGTACCGGGCATGATTATTATAAACAATTCATTACTCGTATGTTTAAATAAAGTAGGTATATTGCGGTAGAGTACGCTTTGGAAGAGGTTACTCGCCCCTCGCATCAACTGGGCCTGAATTTCATCATTGTGCCCTCCAAACTGCATAATCTCTTGGCAGTTGTCATCTGTCCTTGTGTATCAATCGTCTAATAGGGCCTAAAGGCGCACTTTACGCACTCGCAACGAACACTACTGATTTTGATGAAATCATCAAAATTCCTAATTTTATGCAGAAGACAGATAGTTTAAAATTTAATTAGTTCCGACTCTGATCACCATACACTGTTCTATTTTGCTAATCGAGACCCATGAACAAAAATATCACTTAGTACCGGGCATGATTATTATAAACAATTCATTACTCGTATGTTTAAATAAAGTAGGTATATTGCGGTAGAGTACGCTTTGGAAGAGGTTACTCGCCCCTCGCATCACTGGGCCTGAATTTCATCATTGTGCCCTCCAAACTGCATAATCTCTTGGCAGTTGTCATCTGTCCTTGTGTATCAATCGTCTAATAGGGCCTAAAGGCGCAGTTTACGCACTCGCAACGAACACTACTGATTCTGATGAAATCATCAAAATTCCTACTCTTATACAGAAGACAGATGGTTTAAAATATAATTAGCTTCGACTCTGATCACCATACACTGTTCTATTTTGCTAATCGAGACCCAATGAACAAAAATATCACTTAGTACCGGGCATGATTTATAAACAATTCATTAATCGTATGTTTAAATAAAGTAGGTATAATTGACAGTAGAGTACGCTTTGTTAGAGGTTACTCGCCCCTCGCATCGACTGGGCCTGAATTTCATCATTGTGCCCTCCAAACTGCATAATCTCTTGGCAGTTGTCATCTGTCCTTGTGTATCAATCGTCTAATAGGGCCTAAAGGCGCACTTTACGCACTCGCAACGAACACTACTGATTCTGATGAAATCATCAAAATTCCTAATTTTATGCAGAAGACAGATAGTTTAAAATTTAATTAGTTCCGACTCTGATCACCATACACTGTTCTATTTTGCTAATCGAGACCAGTGAACAAAAATATCACTTAGTACGGGCATGATTTTATAAACAATTCATTATCGTATGTTTAATAAAGTAGGTATAATTGACGGTAGAGTACCTTTGGAGAGTTACTCGCCCTCGCATCACTGGGCCTGAATTTATCATTGTGCCCTCCAAACTGCATAATCTCTTGGCAGTTGTCATCTGTCCTTGTGTATCAATCGTCTAATAGGGCCTAAAGGAGCACTTTACGCACTCGCAACGAACACTACTGATTCTGATGAAATCATCAAAATTCCTACTCTTATACAGAAGACAGATGGTTTAAAATATAATTAGCTTCGACTCTGATCACCATACACTGTTCTATTTTGCTAATCGAGACCCAATGAACAAAAATATCATTAGTACCGGGCATGATTATTATAAACAATTCATTACTCGTATGTTTAAATAAAGTAGGTATATTGCGGTAGAGTACGCTTTGGAAGAGGTTACTCGCCCCTCGCATCAACTGGGCCTGAATTTCATCATTGTGCCCTCCAAATGCATAATCTCTTGGCAGTTGTCATCTGTCCTGGTGTATCAATCGTCTAATAGGGCCTAAAGGAGCACTTTACGCACTCGCAACGAACACTACTGATTCTGATGAAATCATCAAAATTCCTACTCTTATACAGAAGACAGATGGTTTAAAATATAATTACTTCGACTCTGATCACCATACACTGTTCTATTTTGCTAATCGAGACCCAATGAACAAAAATATCCCTTAGTACCGGGCATGATTATTATAAACAATTCATTACTCGTATGTTTAAATAAAGTAGGTATATTGCGGTAGAGTACGCTTTGGAAGAGGTTACTCGCCCCTCGCATCAACTGGGCCAGAATTTCATCATTGTGCCCTCCAAACTGCATAATCTCTTGGCAGTTGTCATCTGTCCTTGTGTATCAATCGTCTAATAGGGCCTAAAGGAGCACTTTACGCACTCGCAACGAACACTACTGATTCTGATGAAATCATCAAAATTCCTACTTTTATACAGAAGACAGATGGTTTAAAATATAATTAGCTTCGACTCTGATCACCATACACTGTTCTATTTTGCTAATCGAGACCCCATGAACAAAAATATCACTTAGTACCGGGCATGATTTTCATAAACAATTCATTAATCGTATGTTTAAATAAAGTAGGTCGTATATTGACGGTAGAGTACGCTTTGGAAGAGGTTACTCGCCCCTCGCATCAACTGGGCCTGAATTTCATCATTGTGCCCTCCAAACTGCATAATCTCTTGGCAGCTGTCATCTGTCCTTGTGTATCAATCGTCTAATAGGGCCTAAAGTCGCAGTTTACGCACTCGCAACGAACACTACTGATTTTGATGAAATCATCAAAATTCCTAATTTTATGCAGAAGCCAGATAGTTTAAAATTTAATTAGTTCCGACTCTGATCACCATACACTGTTCTATTTTGCTAATCGAGACGCAATGAACAAAAATATCAGTTAGTACCGGGCATGATTATTATAAACAATTCATTACTCGTATGTTTAAATGTAGTAGGTATAATTGACGGTAGAGTACGCTTTGTTAGAGGTTACTCGCCCCTCGCATCGACTGGGCCTGAATTTCATCATTGTGCCCTCCAAACTGCATAATCTCTTGGCAGTTGTCATCTGTCCTGGTGTATCAATCGACTAATAGGGCCTAAAGGCGCAGTTCACGCACTCGCAACGAACACTACTGATTCTGATGAAATCATCAAAATTCCTACTCTTATACAGAAGACAGATGGTTTAAAATATAATTAGCTTCGCCTCTGATCACCATACACTGTTCTATTTTGCTAATCGAGACGCAATGAACAAAAATATCACTTAGTACCGGGCATGACATTTATGAACAATTCATTAATCGTAAGTTTAAATAAAGTAGGTATAATTGACAGTAGAGTACGCTTTGTTAGAGGTTACTCGCCCCTCGCATCGACTGGGCCTGAATTTCATCATTGTGCCCTCCAAACTGCATAATCTCTTGGCAGCTGTCATCTGTCCTTGTGTATCAATCGTCTAATAGGGTCTAAAGTCGCAGTTTACGCACTCGCAACGAACACTACTGATTTTGATGAAATCATCAAAATTCCTAATTTTATGCAGAAGCCAGATAGTTTAAAATTTAATTAGTTCCGACTCTGATCACCATACACTGTTCTATTTTGCTAATCGAGTCCCAATGAACAAAAATATCACTTAGTACCGGGCATGATTTTCATAAACAATTCATTAATCGTATGTTTAAATGTAGTAGGTATAATTGACGGTAGAGTACGCTTTGTTAGAGGTTACTCGCCCCTCGCATCGACTGGGCCTGAATTTCATCATTGTGCCCTCCAAACTGCATAATCTCTTGGCAGTTGTCATCTGTCCTGGTGTATCAATCGACTAATAGGGCCTAAAGGCGCAGTTCACGCACTCGCAACGAACACTACTGATTCTGATGAAATCATCAAAATTCCTACTCTTATACAGAAGACAGATGGTTTAAAATATAATTAGCTTCGACTCTGATCACCATACACTGTTCTATTTTGCTAATCGAGACGCAATGAACAAAAATATCAGTTAGTACCGGGCATGATTATTATAAACAATTCATTACTCGTATGTTTAAATAAAGTAGGTATATTGCGGTAGAGTACGCTTTGGAAGAGGTTACTCGCCCCTCGCATCAACTGGGCCTGAATTTCATCATTGTGCCCTCCAAACTGCATAATCTCTTGGCAGTTGTCATCTGTCCTTGTGTATCAATCGTCTAATAGGGCCTAAAGGCGCACTTTACGCACTCGCAACGAACACTACTGATTTTGATGAAATCATCAAAATTCCTAATTTTATGCAGAAGACAGATAGTTTAAAATTTAATTAGTTCCGACTCTGATCACCATACACTGTTCTATTTTGCTAATCGAGACCCAGTGAACAAAAATATCACTTAGTACCGGGCATGATTTTTATAAACAATTCATTAATCGTATGTTTAAATATAGTAGGTATAATTGACGGTAGAGTACGCTTTGTTAGAGGTTACTCGCCCCTCGCATCGACTGGGACTCAATTTTATCATTGTGCCCTCCAAACTGCATAATCTCTTGGCAGCTGTCATCTGTCCTTGTGTATCAATCGTCTAATAGGGCCTAAAGGCGCACTTTACGCACTCGCAACGAACACTACTGATTTTGATGAAATCATCAAAATTCCTACTCTTATACAGAAGACAGATGGTTTAAAATATAATTAGCTTCGACTCTGATCACCATACACTGTTCTATTTTGCTAATCGAGACCCCATGAACAAAAATATCACTTAGTACCGGGCATGATTATTATAAACAATTCATTACTCGTATGTTTAAATAAAGTAGGTATATTGCGGTAGAGTACGCTTTGGAAGAGGTTACTCGCCCCTCGCATCAACTGGGCCTGAATTTCATCATTGTGCCCTCCAAACTGCATAATCTCTTGGCAGTTGTCATCTGTCCTTGTGTATCAATCGTCTAATAGGGCCTAAAGGCGCACTTTACGCACTCGCAACGAACACTACTGATTTTGATGAAATCATCAAAATTCCTAATTTTATGCAGAAGACAGATAGTTTATAATTTAATTAGTTCCGACTCTTCACAATACACTGTTCTATTTTGCTAATTGAGACCCAGTGAACAAAAATATCACTTAGTACCGGGCATGATTATTATAAACAATTCATTACTCGTATGTTTAAATAAAGTAGGTATATTGCGGTAGAGTACGCTTTGGAAGAGGTTACTCGCCCCTCGCATCACTGGGCCTGAATTTCATCATTGTGCCCTCCAAACTGCATAATCTCTTGGCAGTTGTCATCTGTCCTGGTGTATCAATCGTCTAATAGGGCCTAAAGGGCACTTTACGCACTCGCAACGAACACTACTGATTCTGATGAAATCATCAAAATTCCTACTCTTATACAGAAGACAGATGGTTTAAAATATAATTAGCTTCGACTCTGATCACCATACACTGTTCTATTTTGCTAATCGAGACCCAATGAACAAAAATATCACTTAGTACCGGGCATGATTATTATAAACAATTCATTACTCGTATGTTTAAATAAAGTAGGTATATTGCGGTAGAGTACGCTTTGGAAGAGGTTACTCGCCCCTCGCATCAACTGGGCCTGAATTTCATCATTGTGCCCTCCAAACTGCATAATCTCTTGGCAGTTGTCATCTGTCCTTGTGTATCAATCGTCTAATAGGGCCTAAAGGGCACTTTACGCACTCGCAACGAACACTACTGATTCTGATGAAATCATCAAAATTCCTACTTTATACAGAAGACAGATGTTTAAAATTAATTAGTTCGACTCTGATCACCATACACTGTTCTATTTTGCTAATCGAGACCCATGAACAAAAATATCACTTAGTACCGGGCATGATTATTATAAACAATTCATTACTCGTATGTTTAAATAAAGTAGGTATATTGCGGTAGAGTACGCTTTGGAAGAGGTTACTCGCCCCTCGCATCAACTGGGCCTGAATTTCATCATTGTGCCCTCCAAACTGCATAATCTCTTGGCAGTTGTCATCTGTCCTTGTGTATCAATCGTCTAATAGGGCCTAAAGGCGCACTTTACGCACTCGCAACGAACACTACTGATTTTGATGAAATCATCAAAATTCCTATTTTATGCAGAAGACAGATGTTTAAAATTAATTAGTTCGACTCTGATCACCATACACTGTTCTATTTTGCTAATCGAGACCCAATGAACAAAAATATCATTAGTACCGGGCATGATTATTATAAACAATTCATTACTCGTATGTTTAAATAAGTAGGTATATTGACGGTAGAGTACGCTTTGTTAGAGGTTACTCGCCCCTCGCATCGACTGGGCCTGAATTTCATCATTGTGCCCTCCAAACTGCATAATCTCTTGGCAGTTGTCATCTGTCCTGGTGTATCAATCGACTAATAGGGCCTAAAGGCGCAGTTACGCACTCGCAACGAACACTACTGATTCTGATGAAATCATCAAAATTCCTACTCTTATACAGAAGACAGATGGTTTAAAATATAATTAGCTTCGACTCTGATCACCATACACTGTTCTATTTTGCTAATCGAGACCCAATGAACAAAAATATCACTTAGTACCGGGCATGATTTTATAACAATTCATTAATCGTAAGTTTAAATAAAGTAGGTATAATTGACGGTAGAGTACGCTTTGTTAGAGGTTACTCGCCCCTCGCATCGACTGGGCCTGAATTTCATCATTGTGCCCTCCAAACTGCATAATCTCTTGGCAGCTGTCATCTGTCCTTGTGTATCAATCGTCTAATAGGGCTAAAGTCGCAGTTTACGCACTCGCAACGAACACTACTGATTTTGATGAAATCATCAAAATTCCTAATTTTATGCAGAAGCCAGATAGTTTAAAATTTAATTAGTTCCGACTCTGATCACCATACACTGTTCTATTTTGCTAATCGAGCCCAATGAACAAAAATATCACTTAGTACCGGGCATGATTTTATAAACAATTCATTAATCGTATGTTTAAATGTAGTAGGTATAATTGACGGTAGAGTACGCTTTGTTAGAGGTTACTCGCCCCTCGCATCGACTGGGCCTGAATTTCATCATTGTGCCCTCCAAACTGCATAATCTCTTGGCAGTTGTCATCTGTCCTGGTGTATCAATCGACTAATAGGGCCTAAAGGCGCAGTTCACGCACTCGCAACGAACACTACTGATTCTGATGAAATCATCAAAATTCCTACTCTTATACAGAAGACAGATGGTTTAAAATATAATTAGCTTCGACTCTGATCACCATACACTGTTCTATTTTGCTAATCGAGACGCAATGAACAAAAATATCAGTTAGTACCGGGCATGATTATTATAAACAATTCATTACTCGTATGTTTAAATAAAGTAGGTATATTGCGGTAGAGTACGCTTTGGAAGAGGTTACTCGCCCCTCGCATCAACTGGGCCTGAATTTCATCATTGTGCCCTCCAAACTGCATAATCTCTTGGCAGTTGTCATCTGTCCTTGTGTATCAATCGTCTAATAGGGCCTAAAGGCGCACTTTACGCACTCGCAACGAACACTACTGATTTTGATGAAATCATCAAAATTCCTAATTTTATGCAGAAGACAGATAGTTTAAAATTTAATTAGTTCCGACTCTGATCACCATACACTGTTCTATTTTGCTAATCGAGACCCAGTGAACAAAAATATCACTTAGTACCGGGCATGATTTTTATAAACAATTCATTAATCGTATGTTTAAATATAGTAGGTATAATTGACGGTAGAGTACGCTTTGTTAGAGGTTACTCGCCCCTCGCATCGACTGGGACTCAATTTTATCATTGTGCCCTCCAAACTGCATAATCTCTTGGCAGCTGTCATCTGTCCTTGTGTATCAATCGTCTAATAGGGCCTAAAGGCGCACTTTACGCACTCGCAACGAACACTACTGATTTTGATGAAATCATCAAAATTCCTACTCTTATACAGAAGACAGATGGTTTAAAATATAATTAGCTTCGACTCTGATCACCATACACTGTTCTATTTTGCTAATCGAGACCCATGAACAAAAATATCACTTAGTACCGGGCATGATTATTATAAACAATTCATTATCGTATGTTTAAATAAAGTAGGTATATTGCGGTAGAGTACGCTTTGGAAGAGGTTACTCGCCCCTCGCATCAACTGGGCCTGAATTTCATCATTGTGCCCTCCAAACTGCATAATCTCTTGGCAGTTGTCATCTGTCCTTGTGTATCAATCGTCTAATAGGGCCTAAAGGCGCACTTTACGCACTCGCAACGAACACTACTGATTTTGATGAAATCATCAAAATTCCTAATTTTATGCAGAAGACAGATAGTTTAAATTTAATTAGTTCCGACTCTCTTCACCATACACTGTTCTATTTTGCTAATGAGACCCAGTGAACAAAATATCACTTAGTACCGGGCATGATTTTATAAACAATTCATTAATCGTATGTTTAAATAATAGGTATATTGACGGTAGAGTACGCTTTGTAGAGGTTACTCGCCCCTCGCATCACTGGGCCTGAATTCATCATTGTGCCCTCCAAACTGCATAATCTCTTGGCAGTTGTCATCTGTCCTTGTGTATCAATCGTCTAATAGGGCTAAAGTCGCAGTTTACGCACTCGCAACGAACACTACTGATTCTGATGAAATCATCAAAATTCCTACTTCTTATACAGAAGACAGATGGTTTAAAATATAATTAGCTTCGACTCTGATCACCATACACTGTTCTATTTTGCCTAATCGAGACCCAATGAACAAAAATATCACTTAGTACCGGGCATGACATTTATGAACAATTCATAATCGTAAGTTTAAATAAAG